>NW_007579105.1:86409-124466 GCF_000690725.1 Stegastes partitus | reverse complement strand
ATCATTTCCAAAAAAAAAAAAAAACTTTCTACAGTATCTGTGCATGGTAACCACAGTGTAGTATTACCACAGACAAATCGAACAGCCAGTAATGCAGGAACACAAAATAGACTGTAAAAGACTGTTTGACCACCAGCAAGGTTCGCCTCAATACAAAATTCTCTTCCATTTTAGTCACTGTGTCAAATTGAAACTCAACGGTTCCACTAAAACTGGCCTTTCCTTCGTTACAAGTCAACTGAGAAGTTGGTGTGTGGAGGAGCACATAGAGTTCATGGTTTAAGAGAGAGTGAAAGACAGTGTGAGGAATTTAGGACAGCACAACCTCAGGTCGTCTGTTTGCCAAAAGTTAAAGGCCCTGCATACACACTCATTTAGCCGGCGCCACTCAAAGAAGAGGTTTATATATGAACTAAATATATATTGAAAACTGTTTTCGACTGTCGCTGTCATACCTACCAGGCAGGTATTTTAAAAAGTATTGCGTAATATATAGCTACAATTTGTTTACATTTTTTCTTCTCTGGATAATTAAAAGGATATTAACAAGCTGCCATCGCAAATATCAGTGTTCCAGTTAATAGAATGGCAAATTGCAGGTCTGCGATAGGACAAAGCACAAAACTCAAACACAGATCAGTGCATCACCACTAGAAAAATATCTCCTGCACTGACACTGATTAAGCCTTGAGGCGTGAAATCATTCATTATGATGAAAAAGACAACGCCTACACACTGACAACAAAGCACGAATGTATTTAAATGTCAGTCTGTTACTACACCTCTTCATTTACGAATACTAATAGACTGATGGCTGCATGATGACGGGCACAGTTAACTATCCATCCAGCCATGTCAGGAACATCTCACCAGTATTCAAGTAAATGATAAAATTTATCAGACATATAATCCCCAGAAGTGGAAGTACGGAAACAATAATACTCTGAAAGATTGAAATGTTACAAATACCCCAAATTGTTGCATTAAAATAAAAATTAGAGTATTGTGCAAAAGCATTAAAGTGTGAACCAGAAAGTCTACATCCTTACACCAAGTATCATTTTTTTCTGCTACAAAGCTATTTTTATTTGAATATTTTTTCCTTATTTGTAGCTTCGAATGAAAGCTAAATTAAAGGCAGAATTCAGCAAAAGTGATTTGTGACAGATCAGATAAGTTTACAGACAGAAAGCAAGAAGACAGTTTAAGTCTAATATTTAGGACTTGGAGGAGCTGACTCTCTGTAATGGTACCACTCAATTGACTGGAATGGAGAGTGAACTTTTCCCTGGATATTATTATAAACAGGATGAGGAATGAATTTGGCACGAGTGCTTCAGCCACAGATCACAGCCTACCCAACCCCCCCCATGAGCAGAAACAGCACAGTGAGCCGTGATATGAGGCTAGGTGTTATTAGACACTGTCCACAGCTCCACTGCTGGTGTTATACTGCACACTCGGACACCCACTAGCTCAGACCTGGCTCTTAATGTGGGAACATGAGGCGATGAAGTGGGCTTGGGAGGAAGCAGAATATCAGCTCAGAAATCACATACACTCTCTCTGGACTTTGGTATGCAAAACACAAGCAGTCCAAACAGCCTTTAAAGACTCTGTAGTTTAGAATAATTTCATAAAGAATGTTTATGTTGCTCCTGCCTAAATTACACAAATACATTAAGGCCAGCAGATGAACAGTGCATTAGGCAATGAAGCGGAACAGCTGGATGAAAGACATAGAGAACAATACAGTGCACCATGAGTTTCTGCCAGGATTGCATACTGGGACTGAAATTGAAAAAGAGCCCAGTATTCTAATATATATCTGGTTCTGTAGTTCAAGGGCTGAGGGAGTCTTCCAAAACACAGCACATAAAGTGTAAAGTTGCAGTCATGTACATTTGAGTAACTTTTGAGAACAGTGTTGACCTTACTAATAAAGTTAAAGCTCCATAAGCCAAATTATTTAGTCCCAAAGCTAGTATTTAATATCATTTGCTGCATGACATACAATTTCCAGTAGCTTCTTGCACGCTCTTCTTTTTTTTTTTTTTTTTGCGCCTCATGTGCAAAAGCTTTCAGCGCTCTAATATTCTCTGGTTACTGCCATTGCGTTCTCTAACTCCCACAAAAGATTTTCAGTGGAATTCACTTGGACCTTTGCCTTAGATCATTGCCCTGCTCCAAGTCCACTGAGCTTCAGTGGGACAGAGGCTAATTTACCAGATTTTTTGCACAGTTCCCAAACACATTGGACATCACAGAGGCTCCCAAAATGAATGAATGAATTTCAAATTGACCTGCATATTGTGGAAACATGAGCTAAATATGTTTAACTACAGGGTAACTATTCCATTAGAGTCCAGTGTGACCCAGCTATAAAGTTAATGCAGCCTAATTACTATAAGGGCGACATAAGAGAACAAAACAGTGTACATGAAGGGTATACGATTGTTTTTATAGACTTGGAGGTACTCAGTACATCACTATGGGATGCTTTGTACTTTTTCTTTGGCACTTTTAGACCAAGGAAAGGCCTCAGAACACAGTCTCATCTATTGTAGTTTTCCCCAGCTAACACTATAGTGGATGCTTACTTTTAATCTTTTAGAATAGTTGCATTATTTTGACTTCACCCTGAGTAAACGAACAAAATTCTCCCAACTTGCAAGTTATTCTCTTACTCTGTTTCAATGATGAGAATTTTAAAATGATCTAAGGACTCTCCCTTTTAATCATGCTCAATCAGTATTGTATCCTGATAAGCAGGCAACCCTCAAGACTACGTCCACAGCAATGGAATAATAAAGGATACAAGGCTATAGCAGATAGTCGATGCAACAACCTAACTGTTTTCCTTTTTTATCTGTCAGAGTACAGCTTCCAAACAGCGCCAGCAGCTCATGCTAACAGACCACAGCTCAGATTAAAACAAGCTGTGGCGGTGAACAATACATATGAACGCTGCGGTGACGGGGAGCAGCATACGTTTTAACATGTGGAAGCATAAGATAACCACAACGTATGATACGTCACATATGTTATACGACTCCTGCTTTCTGTCATTATGTTGATAACAAAGCAACAGTTGTCTGTGCATCTGTACAACACTGAATGTTCATGACCAATGGAGACAGAGAGAATGTAATGCAAAATATTCTCATGCAACAACAAAAAGGGAAGGAAAACTGGTAGACGTACAATCTTCATCATATGAAGCTGTGTAAGCAAACACAAAGGGGTACATTAAATATAAAAGAGAGTTGAATATTAGACATGTTCAATAAAAAAAAGTGTGGACACGTCTTCATTTTGTCTTCTACTGTATTATTCCTACAATTAAAGGAAAAAAGTGAGGGACACCGTATGATGCTGATGCCCTTAATCAGCATGATGGTTACACAACCCATGCTTACTTGTTTGAAAACTCTTAAGTATATGAAACAAAAATTAGGTTTATTTATATACCATTCATCTATTTAGTGTCAGACTTCTGTCATGAGTCAGATGGCTGTAAGTTAAAGAAGAGTTCTGACATATTTCAGCCTGTTGTAATTCCCATTGATGCTTCAAATGTTATGCTAACTTTGTAATAAGCAACTCTGTTGAGAGATTCGGGAAATGAAGAACCCACCGAACGGCTTTTGAGCAGCATTCAGTGAGGCAATTAGCATAAGCTCTTTCCAACGAAAACTATTTTTTTTACATAAATCAATTTATCATTTTTTTTCTAGCCTGACCAAAGTTAAACATAGAAATGAGCTTTCGGGAATTGAACGTGAAGAGTGCAAATTTAGCATGGCACTGGGAACCACAATGGCCACATTAATCACGAATATGTCAAGTTGAATAAAACAAAAAAACTAATACAAAATGGAATTCTCCTTTAATTCAATTTTCACCTCAATTCCATTCAATTCAATTTTATTTGTATAGTGCATATTTACAACTACAAGTCATCTCATAGCGCTTAACAAAGGCAGAAACACCCAACAATCCAAACATTTGGATTTCCTATAAGCTTCAGCAGTCTGCAAGCAGTCTGCAACAGTGGGAAGGAACCAAAAACCCCTGCGGGGGAAAAAAAAAAACCTCCGACAGAACCAGGCTCAGGGAGGGACGGCCATCTGCCTCGACTGGTTGGGTGGGTGTGGGATGAATTATAAAATTTAGTGTACAGTTAAACAAGTTGTTAGAAGTTATTGTCCTTTTGTTCCTCCATTTCAAATGGACCAATGAAATATTCCATTTCGTGGTTGGTGGAGGTAACAGGAAGCATCATGGTGGGGGCAGCAGGATGCAGCGGTGAGGCCAGTGGCTGTAGTTCAGGAGCTCCAGATCCAGAGAACTTTAAACAAGGGAAATCCAGATTTCCTTTTCCCCAAAAGAGTTTTTTAGCACAAGCTGGACCCTAAGGTGATATAAAATATGAGATGAGATATATCGTCTCTGGGTCTACCTCAGTTATTTGTACCAGCTGGGCGTACCTTGACAACAACCGACCCAAGTAGGGCTCTGATCGGATGTCCAAACCGCACCAACTGGCCCCTTACAGTGCAAGGACATAGTAGCTCCAGGCTTCCTCCATATACCTGTGCTCCTCACCCTATCTCTGAGCACACCCTCCAGAACACACTTACTTAGCCTGCTTGTATATGTAATCTCATTCTTTCAGTCACGACCCAAACTCATGACTGTTGGTGGGGGCTGGAATATCAATGAAAAGTTTACTTTCTAGCTCAGCTGCCACTTTAAAATGGTCTGATACCACACTCGCTTTATGACTGGTGCTGCACCAATACCAGATCTCTGCTGTGCAGTAAGGGGTCGGACCAAGAGATTCACAGACAACCAGTGTAAAAGAAACTTTAGATTGAAAAATAGAGAGCCTCTTCCTTAAGTCAGACCAGCAAGATCGTCTCTACAGGGGCTCTGTATGGTACTCTGTCAACTGTAATGTAAAACAGATGTCAGTCAAAAGCAGAGACCCAAACACGCTGACCCCTGGCATAGCAGATTAATATCTTTATATTTATTCATTCATTCTAATTTGTGAAATTATTTACTACTATGTAGTAAATACCTTTGTCATCTCACTAATGTGGTTGTTTTTAGTTTATTACTTCTTCCAGTCTACCAGTTTATTAAAGTAAGTGTACTTATCCAACATCACAAAAACAGTCACCAAGTTGTGCTAAACTGCACTTATTTCTTAAAAACAACAAAACAGAATTAGTGTTCTTTATTATTTAATCTTAGTTTTTAGTACTTGCTCTATTTTAAATTTAATTATCTGCTTTCTCTCATATTACTTGTATTTCATAGGCTTTGTGTCAAACCGGTATCTTATTTTTTCTGCACCTGAGGATGCTACTCATCCCATTTTCTAGCCTCGTCCTTTTCAGGCTTTCTCTGTCGCACATTCTGGCTGCCGTGCTCTTATCAGGATGTAGCATGCCTTCTTCTGTGCTCTTTTACCTGTTACAAAGAAGCTTTGAGGTAGAAAATTACCTCTTTGACCCAGTGTCTCAGTATTATCAAGATAATATCACAAGAAGCCATATCCTGGTGAGGCAGAGCTGCAGGGCTGGAGGAGGGAATCAAATAAAATAACAACCAGAGAATGCAAAGTAATCAAACCCAGCTCTTCAGATCCACTCCATATGCAGTGTGCTCACAGAATAAATGTAAGCTTGAGCAGCGCTACCTTTCCTTAAAAAAAATCTTACTGATGCATTTGAACGTACGTTTTAGGATATACACAGACACTTCCCAAATTTCTCCACTATCCTCAGGATATGTGCTCCTGACATCCAGACATGACTCACTGAGAGTGCTGAGACTGTGCGTGGGAAACTATTAAAATTCCAGCGGGTCCTGATTCAAAACTGAAACCTGTCCTGAATTTCTCTTCTCCAGCAGATGGAAAACGTATCAGCAGTAGCACACAGCTTTGAAAAATCATCTGGGGATCTACAGGGTCCCACACAGCAGCGGAACACTGTGGGTGTGCAGTGACCAAAACAACAGACTGCAGGCTGTTATTAGGTGGGTCTGCCATCAATTACAATCACCCAAATTCCTTTTATCGATCCTTAATTTACACATTGATGCACACTATGTATATCAGTCTAAGTTAGGATGGTAGTGGTGTATTTTCAATTGCTTAATTATTTGAAGTATTCGAGGGTTTAACTAAGAAGTACCTTGAAAATCTGTCTTTCAAGAAAGACCTTGCCAAGAAGGCATACAATGTCTGTGTCATAATATCATATAAAATCAGGCATCATCATGAATCACAGTTTAAAAAAAAAAAAAAAAAAAAAAGACAAACCAAAGGCCTAAAGACACACAAAACAATTTTCTTTTTCTTTTTTTTTTTTTAGCCATTTGCTTTGGAATAGCAATTACACTCTTCAGTTACACATCTTATGAGCTTAGCTTTGAACTCTCCCAGGGAGACAAAAACACTAAGCTGCGTTGTGAAGGTTATTCCAGGTCCAAAGCACAAAACAGGAGAAATCCCTTTTACCAAGCTCAGAGCAATTCTTGGGCAGCCTCTACACAGCGAGAATTCTAGCAGCTATAGACTGATAGATGATAAGTGATAGAAAACTGCACAGGTAAGAAGGGCATGTATCTAGTGATTGTAAATTAAAATATGCCAGTGGCAACTGTTAAAATAAGGCAGACCCTATTTTGAAACTAAAACCTTCAATTTTGTTGCTCGGTGCTCAATATGCAAAAGACCCTATTATCCACCAACATGTCTAAGTATTTCTAGAAAGATGCGATACTTGTTCAATTAGGTCCCCATAGCAATATCTGAGCTCTGGAGAGATCATAAATTTGTTTCTCTTAGCACTCAAAACAAATTTTAGATCATGCAATTAGGAGGCAGTCTGCCGTTCATCAACAGCTTGTCTCAGAGAAAAGGCAAATAAAAAGACTATGGTGTCATCTGCATAAGTGTGCACATTAGCTGTAGACGTGATATTTAAAAAATAAATAAATAAACAAAACTGGAGTTTGACCAACCACTAATTGAAAGCTTGGTGGTTCAATCCCCAGCCCCTCTGCATGTTGAAGTGTTCTTGGGCAAGACACACTCACTCACCATTGGTGTGTAAATGTTGAATGTGAAACACTGGCAAGTGCAGATCATTTAAAACCAATATATATTATAGAGAGACCTACCACCCTCCCTAATCGCAAATTATGCCTCCTAGTGTCTTCACCCTATTCCCCAAAATAAAATTCAAGTTGAAATGTCATTGTTTTGACACAGAACACAATTCACCACAATCCAGCACTCGTCGCAGATGGTGCTTGGCAATTTTACATAATGAGACTTCCAGGGAGCATTACAAGCATTGCAAAAATGCTTGGAGTTCTGAATAATTGCACAAGCAGAGAATACTTCTACTTTGATATGGAAGCTCTGACAATTCTTTGCTTGAAGTTAATGCGCTTACTGTAATTGTTTGTCATTTCATTAGAAGTTTAAAATATTTAGCTGCAAACTTCTTCAGTATCCAGGTATCAGGTACTTGTTAATTTGTACCTTTCTTTTTTAATGAACCCTCATACAGGCAGGAACATAGCAATACAGTAACTGAGAAAAACACGTTTGGTAACAGTGATAGTGATATTTTTTTAAGAGCATGGCTATTTTTTGTTTTACAGTTTGAACACACCATAATTTGCTGAATATGCACATTACAACAGAGATTTTTGAAAAGGCTGTAAAATCTGTAATTGTTCCAAAAACTCATAAGGCTTAAAAGAACTGCTTCAAACCTTTATTTACATGCAGTAACAAAAACTATTCATTTCAGTTTATAAACTCAAACTATATGGGTCAGATACACTGATATTTTGCTTTAAAACCAAAACCTGAACTGAAAAAAGAAAGTGGAAGAACAACATTCTCTCTCCTAATGCAAAGGATATGCAGTTTATACTGACAAAAATTTAACTTAACCATTTAATACCCCTTTTAAATATTCTAGGCGTCATTATTAATGGTTAGATTGAATGTCTCTGTTTCACACTGCTGAGAATATCATCTGTTCTGAGGTTCTAATATCAATTTTGAGATCTCTGCTTTACTGTCTTGAGAATTGCTAAGAGAAGCAGTCCCGACTGTTGTGTGTTTATGGTATCTTTCATGTGGAAAAGGTGTCAGAAACGTTAAAGGCCCAGCATCAGGCTGTCAAAATTATTGAATTAAAGTTTGTAGGTGACTGTATGAGTCACAGCCCCTCCCTGAACACAGCTGATTCACTCATCCACCTGTAGAGTCAGGAAACTTCACTGACGCCTGAAGGCAACAATTGTTAATTTACCACTCTTTAGTTCAGTGAACCCATCTTCCTCTCTGCTGACCAGTGTGGGCCTTCGTGTGAGAACGAGCTCAGCTTAGTGCGTCCCAGCTATGTGCAATGTGATGAATAAGACAGAAAAATCGACTCACCAGTCAAAGCTAAGCATACAAACTAGCAGCTAATGCACTTTGCAGCTATGTTAACACAGCTTTCACAAATGATTACTACTCGGGTTCTGGTATTATGTGTGTTGGCTTGTTAATGGTCTTTGTATCACCTGAACTTTATCTGCTATGACACGTTCAAGTACGTGCTGTGAAAAAGATCTGTTTGCTTTCTGTATTGTATTCTTATGTTTTTGTGTTATGGTGCTGGAGTTAGAATGTGGTTTGCCTCGTTAAGCATGAAGACTGGAAACAGCTAGTCTGTTAAAAGTTTAAAAATACAGCTGCCAACTCATCTATTGATACATCTGGACTGTTTAATCAGAGAACAATTGAAAATGTCAAAATAACAAAGTTTTTGGTTTTCGAGGAAGTTAAATGCTGGAACTTTTACTTGATTAAAAATAATCATGATTTCAATCACTTGGATGTGGTGGGTTTGGCTACAGTGTGGGTTGCCAGCAGCATCGGGCTTTGTGCAGACTGAAACAGCACAGGTTTTGGTCTGTACAGGCACAATGGTTCCTGACAGTCTCACCAACACTCCAGAACACATTTGCGCTTTAAACTACAGTTGTAGTTTGGCTGAAAATAAAAATGAAAAGACATACACACCAGATAAGATAAAATACAGTATAACAAGAAGTTGAAGATACTTTTCCTCAGGGGACTTCATTACTAATTTTATGATGCTACGTTCTTGATTGTTTTATCACATGTATGATGGTTTTGTCCGACTAACTCGTGTAATTTGATCTTATGTCTCTGTTGTGAAGATGTTGATCTAAATGAGATTTCTTGAATACATAAAGTTCAACTAAGAAACATTCTGGACCAAGCATATCTGTGTTTTTATTGGTTTCGGAAAAGGCAAATGCAAATGAACTATTCAGCATATCAGATTTCTATAGTTTTAAATATAATTCAAGAAGGTCCCATAGAGATGCCGTATCTCCAGGATCATCATGTTATGTGTGGATCATTGGAAATCTCAAAATAATTAAAATTTTTGTTGTGCTGTTTGGACATATTGCTTATTGTTCTGATGAGAATGGAATGATTTCAGGTTCTGACAGTTCCTTCAATGAAAAACAGATTTATTTATTGTTTTTAAGGTTTTTTTAAATTATTTTTTTAATTTAAACTTTTATTTATTCTTGATTAAACACAGAAACAAACAAATCATAATTTGAAGACACACAGAGGATTCATCATATTACTACCTGAGGTAACACAAAAGATAAAATAAATACACATGAAGAAACAAAACAGAATGAATAAAGAAAAACAAACCAAAAAGACATGTGAAAGCATTCCCCTCTCTCTTAAGGTCTTTCGTGTTCCATCCTTGTGAGTAGTCTGAAGAGAGTTTTTCCTCAAACCTCTAGTTTAAAGTCCTCAGTGAACCATGGTGATGGTAAAGGTGCAGAAGAGGACTTCTGTTTCAATGCAATAACTTTCAAACCCAGTATGAGGGCAGAATGCACCCAGGTTGCACATACAGTTGACAAATTCTCCTTGGTGGCAGGTAATACAAATAAGCTCCATAAATGTATTGCACCAACCCAAGATACTTTCAATGTGACAATGAATGCTTGACCAACATCCCCTAAAATATATTTCTGAGCCAGACCATTCTGCATCACAGCATGGTCGGGCTGCACCTCATTATCATTGTTCTATAGGGAGAAAAACGCCTTGATTTGTATTATTAGTGTAACGGAGTAAATAGTGTAATTTCACTTGCCGTGGTTATTGAGGTTGTCCCGTTGTGTGGTCTGTTGGCTTGTAGGCGCCTCCTCCCTAAGGCTGGCGCATTTACGTCATCAGCTGCGTCTGATATTCGCCAGTATTGGGATGGATGCGTCCGAGGTAAGTTGGGTCTAGTGGGTGCTCTGTGTATGGAACCATTTCTGCAATCATGGAAGTAATTTGGTCGTCATACGTGTGGAGGACGTGTTGTAGCCGCTGTCAGGGAATATTCAGAGTGGTTTTTGTTATCTCGTATCGTTTGGTTGCTGTTAAAAGCACCTTGACTTAACGTGTTCCTGACACTGCGCCTCTCTATTCCTGTACAGAGTGTTTTGTGATCCGACTGTGAGCCGACAGGTCTGACCAGCACTCTTATGTTATTTGCAGGTCAATGTGTGTTTTATTTTGTATTATATTCGCCAGTATTGGGATGGATGCGTCCGAGAGGGTTTTGTGATCCGACTGCGGGCCGACTGGCCTGTTCAGGCTTGACCAAACTACTTTCTCTGAGTTTTTCATTAAACACAACGCAGAGTAACTGAAGAGAAAGCGAACCGAACCTGCCAGTACCAGGGCTGGCGTGGTTACACTAGCAAGACTATCCAACCCAGTCTTACAGTTGGGGAACATGAAAAAGTTGGGCAAATCGTGTCCCAGGACACGAAACAATAGATTAAATTTTGTGATTATTTCACGAATTGCCGTGAGACTGGTTGGACTACCTCACTGCATGATCCAAATCAACTGCAAAATGTGAAGTTTTCTGTGTGGTAGGTGGCTGCTGAGAAGTTGTTGTTGATGTTGTTTCTCATAGTGAAGTGGATTTTGAATGTAACACATGGATAGTAAAAGGGGAAGACAAAGCAATGGGAAAATTATGGCCAATGATGGGCTTATACCCGCAGCTTAAATCAGCTGAGTCAGACTTTTGGTGCCTTGACCTAACTAAGCCTAACCAAACAGTGAACAAAGACAAAGCTGAAGTGTAAGCATGATGGTCTGACTTGGACAAGCCCCGGTCTTCTGGGTAAGATCTTATGGGAGATCTTACCAGCCTTCTGACACTGACTTTGTGGCTCTTTTAAGCTGGAAGCATTGCCTACTAAGCCAAAGTCTTACCTTTCTGGGGGACAGTAGCTTTTTTTTTTTTTTTTTTTTTTGAAATGTAAATGTAGATGGAGTTTAATTGTATATGAATGAGATGTTTGTGAGATTGGGTTGGTCATGCATGTATCAAGTATTTAAAACACCATTTGATAGAACCTTGTGAATGCTTTATTAACATATACTATTGTTAAATGTTCCCTCAGCTGCCAGGACAAAGTCATAACTTGTTCACCAAAGCCAGAAGATCTCACAAATGTGCACTCTCCTTGAAAATGTAATCCTTCAGCTGTTGCGGGCATGACTGGATGATGGAATATGAAAGAGGTATCATGACTTCCAGCAGCTGATGGATGCTCTAAAAGTTTTCATTTGGCTCAGAATCAGAACTGTTTCTGCTAAAAAAAAAAAAATCCCATGGAAACCATAAACCAGTGGAATGATACAGCTTTGCGCAATACCCAGGCTGCCATAACCATGAGCACTTTTAATAAAGTGTCACGTACCAAACTGAAATCCATCAGCCGTAATCACTGACAGAGGCGCATTTTTGTGTCTCGTGCACTATGTTAAATGAGAGTTCTGTTGCTCATACTTGAAATGCACTACTCCCTCCTATTTGAGTAGTATTAAAGAAAAAATATATACAGGGTCCAGCTATTTCAGGAAATAGTTAAAGATTCTTTTGAAAAACAAAACTGTTGGTTTTGGTCTTCTCATGGGATTATTTATTACAAATATTCTGCATTCTTCTTAGTGTCACTGGTGTTGCTGTCTTGCTAGAAAATATGATTAATCTAAAAATTTAAAAAAAAATAAATGGGGAAAAATATAAATGGAAAATGTCTCCGGATCTCAGTTCGTACTTCAAAGAGTGTAATGTTATCAAAAGCGATTAGAAATCATGGTCAAAACTATAAAAGTAAAAATCCTATTTCTAACAGAACAATCCTCATATTGAACTAATCCAGTCTCAACAGTATCATGACAGACCAAATGTTCATGTGCTGGATACATAGTTTCGAGAAATCAGTATGTACTTGTGTGTGAATGAAGACTTTATCTGTACAGATAACCCAATAAAGCTGCCAGACTGTCATGCACCCCTGCTCACATATTGTTCACAGCCACGTAGCAGCAACCTTGTGATAGCGAGCCACACGTTGTATTTATGTTGTCTGACCCAGCATTGGAACACTGGAGCACTGATGGATGCTGGGAGACAGGCGTGCTGGGATCTATTAAAAGGTTCTGAGTCAGTGTGTTAAAGGTTGGTTATGACCATTAAACACTAGTAAACCTCAAAATCACGGCTGTCATAAAACACCCCAGCTGAATGTGAGTGGTACAAACGGCCTGGTTTGAATTTTACCAAGCTGACAGCCTGTGTGTGAGAGAGTGAATGTGAGAGAATTTATAATGTGCAGTGGTGTTTTTCAAAGTGAAGGCACACTAGTAAAATAGCATATATTCGTTTTTTGACTGTATTGCCTTTTTATTAGTCATATCTCATTTATTGATCACTGTAGTGAGGTCATCACTAAATAAACATCATGTAATTGCATTTTAATTTTGCTTTTGCTACACCTCTAATGACAAAATGATGAATTAACCCACAGCTAAACTATTAAAGCTGCAGAAAGTGGCAGCGTGAAATGGAGCTCCATGACCTAACAAGACTGGCAGTACTGTAAAATAGAGAGATTTAGTGGAATAAATTAATGCTTCTTATTAATTTAATGTAAATTTTAAAATCGCGTTGACCTTAAGGAAATTTAAAAACACAAAAAGGAAACAGGGGCCAAAATGGCACTTAATGCTCAGATTTTGGCAAATAACTTTTCGAAAACTCTTTTGTCCAAATGTGCTGGAATGGCCAGAATTTTAATTTACCTTTTTTAGCAAGTGAGGTTGCAATTGTCTACTCCACCTGAACTGCTGCAATATTCTTGTGGAAAATGACGATCACACTGCAGGGTGCCAATTGTACCCACGGTTGCCAATCTCTGCCTAAGACCACTCTGGCCATTGTAGCGATTTTGATTTAAAAAACAAACAAAAAAAAAGATTTCAGCTGTGAGGTGGTCATGCCAAAGGAAGAAAAGCAACTCTGAGTGTATATATATATATACAGGCTATATATACAGTCGTGACTTGATAATCTAACACTAAATGTAATACCTTCTTTTATGTATACAACAAGGCTGTCAAATTGTCAAGGTGGAGGTCAAAATACAAGGAGGGCTTGATGGTTGAAGTGTAATTTGTTGTTAATATTTGTTGTTTACAGTTGTTATAATAAACTATCTATTCAGATTTATATGAAACAAAATAAACTTGTGAGATGCAATTTTGTAGTATAACTGCAGGATATATAGGGTCATAGAATTGTTCACGTGTCAAAACATGTCATATTTTTGAATACTCCAAAGAACTCCAAAGCACCAAAACCTATCCTTCCTGTGTTCCACACATGTAGAGTTGCTTACTAACAAACTGATGCAAACTGACTTAATTAGTTGGGTAAACTCACTCAGTGAGAGGGACTAGTATATTGCTAGAACACTACCATCGCTGGATTTCCCGCCTAACTGACCGGTGTGCACGGTCCCTTCGGGTCACATCAAAGGTAAGTAAATCTGTCAGACTGTTAAGTCAGATAATACGCCGTCATCCTTATTTGTGACATAAAATGTCATGTTGGAGTCAGAATCCAAGGCTGTTGGTATGTTAAGGCTACTTTTTATGGGTTCTGTTCGTTTTTCCTAAAATCCTGTCGATAGCAAGGTTTTTGGATTGTTAAGGGTCGGAATATCAAGTCACGACTATATATATATACACACACACACACACACACACACACATTAGGTTCATTGAACTTGTTTCCTCCAATTAGGCTAACTAACCCTGCAGGGGTTCAGTTAAGTCACAGCAGCAGGGGACCTTTTCTAAGTTTAATTAATTTAAATTAATTTAACAGGATTGGTGTTTTTCATAGCCAGAACCTCTGCAAGTGGTCTTAAGATAATTTTGAGAAGTTGGGAGATGATTAGCAGGAGAGAAAAGCATTAAAAAAAACATTTCTGCTCAGTAAAGATAAGCTTGTCAATAACTGAATAACATTGCATTTTTTTCATAAATCTCAGTGATAAGGGGTTCACAAGCAAAATAGCTTTAATTTAATTGGGTCAGTAGTTCAAGAAATTGGGGACCAACATACAATGTCTGCTGAATATTCTCACGAATTGGAACAATTATTGACAATGTGCATGATCAAATTACTATTAAATCAAATGAGAAATCAAATTTGTCGCACTTGAAGAAGCGGAGTCAAAGTCAGAAAGTGGAAAATACAAAAGTTTTCTGATGACCTGAACATTAAACTAGTCTTTTGTACAGCAGGTCTCTAAACTTAGAGTGATCCAAGTTGAAAAAAGCTGGAATACACATTTAAAGCACAATATCTGATTAAAGATTAAGAAAATAAGAATTCCATCCCACCTTTCAGTATTTTCTGATACTGCAAATGCAGTGTAGTCAAATATAATATGTCCTACTTAGCAACTTTGCACAAGTTTAAAAAAAAATAACACATTGTGGGTAACCGGTAAAAGTTTCTTGTCGTCCTTCATTTTCACGCCTACCCACAGGCATTTACTTTAGCTTCAGGTGCACATTAACAGTGAAGGTCATACAAAACAGTATGGGCACTGAAACAGTCAGCTGGATTTATTACAGACTCACAGGACTCTGCTACTAAACCCCCACCTACCCAGGCCCACATCCCCTACCCCCTCTCCTAGACACACACATCTAGACCCTCTTCCCTCGAACTTTTCTCGTTTAGAAACATACGTCTCCATTTCACCGACCTGGCTTTGTTTTCATAGCAAACCTTAGAGGCCCTCTTCCTCCACACCGACCTCAACAACTTTCCCTACTTCCTCATCCCAATCTGAGACTTATTAGCATGGAGGAGAGCATTGTTGTTTTTTTTTTTTTTATGTAGCTGCAGCCCCTTTGTGAAGGAACAGGTATCCTCTTTCTGGCCTAGGGTTGTGTTGTTAGTGTAGAATGCCAAATATGTGGAAAAACAAAGCTTTTTTTTTCATATATTAACCTCAAGCTCACTCAAAGGAGGTTTTACTTGGTGATCAGCAGTTTCACACACGTACATTAAAATTATTATGTAAGAAAACATCAGGCAATGGAGTAAAGGACATGCACACATTTGAGCAACCTACTGGTCTAAGTCCTAGTGAATTAAAAGGTGAAAGAAATTGTTCACAAATGGAAATAAAGTTCAAGACTAGAGAAGAGGGGAGAGAAAATAATTGATGAATAGTTGAAAAGATTGCATCTGTTCAAGTCATTATCCCAACTCAAATGAGTTATTAGCGATAAGAAAACTGTGCCACAATTTCATGCATCTTTGTGTGTGTGTGTGTGTGTGTGTGTGTGTGTGTGTGTGTGCAGGCAAATGGCAGGGTACCAAACTATGTCGATGAACAGGGCTTATGAAAACCATATGACATGCTCTGAAAAAGAAAGAAATGCACAGTTCCCTGCTCCTCCCCCCACTCTGACACACATTCACATATTGCCCCCCTCCCCTTCCAAAAACATACAATTCTTTCCCTCAACTCCCTCCCTCTCTCCTTTTCTGTCCACCCTCCTCCTTGCTATACGTCCCTCCTTCCAACCTCCCCCCCCACCTTCTCTTTTCTCTCCTCCCTCCCTGCTCTCTGAAATCTTTGGATAATCTGCATGCACTCAACTCCAGCACAGATCTGCTTCAGCAGGGAGGAGTGAAGAGCACTGACAAGACAGTGATATATATATATTTATATATATATTTATATATATAGAAACACAGCTCAAATGAAGGGGAAAAAGTTCAGATAGGCAACAGAAACAGGCCAAGAAAGAAGTTATACTTAAAAGAAACTTTCAAAGACAAGAAGATATAAGTGTGGAGAAAGGCAGGGTTAGAGACAAGCAGAGAGTGGAGAGATATATTTCGTTCTAAAAAAGAATGGGCTCCCTGGTGAGGAGTGCTGTTGCTGTTCTCTTAACCTCCCTGCTGGCTTTACTCTCTGGATTTTCTGCAGTCTTGGGCCAGGACCTGAGAGAGAGGGATGTGCTATGTAATGCAGACGGCTGCTTTGTGGTTTACCTTCAACGTAAAACCTTCCTGGACTCATGGAGGGCCTGCAAAGAGAAAGGTGGGAACCTAGCGACCATCAAATCTATGGAGGAGGCCACCGCAATTGCCACTCTCTTCTCCACTCTGGACTTGCGGCACTCGCGTACCAAGATCCAAGTATGGATTGGCCTGCAGCGCCAGCCTCGCCAGTGTACTACCACACGCCCACTTCGGGGGTTTTCTTGGACTACTGGTGACCAGGACACAGAGTATACCAACTGGCAGAAAGAGGACTCGCCTAGTATGTGTTCAGTGCCTCGCTGTGTGGTTATGGGCTACAGCACTCAAGAACAGAACAATAACTTCAAGTGGCTTGATGGTTCCTGCTCAGTCCCTGTAGATGGGTATCTGTGCCATTATGCTTACAAAGGAATGTGTCCGTCCTTGTGGAGTGAAGGGGGAGGGAATGCCCTCTACACAACACCATTTAACCTTCTCAGCACGCTGCTAACCCATGTACCCTTTGGATCTGTTGCCACTGTACCCTGCCCCACAGGTGCCAAGGAGGAACAGTCTGTTTTGTGTATGCTAAGAGAAGATGGCTCAGTGGGGTGGTCAAGAGAACCCCCCCTTTGCTCTGATCCCTCCATATCACACAACTGGTGTGACCAGGATAACGGTGGATGTGAGCATTTCTGCAGGCCAGCTGGTGGTCACTTTTATTGTGAATGTGCTGATGGATATCAACTAGGAGATGATGGCCAAAGCTGTGAGCTATCTGATGTTTGTCAAGGGGCCCCCTGCGAGTTTGAATGCCTGCCCCTTTCCGATGGTTACCGTTGTGCCTGTCCTGATGGATACATGCTTGCACCTGATGAACGTGGCTGTCTAGATGTAGATGAGTGCCTCCAGAGTCCTTGTGAGCAGCTCTGTGAAAATGCTCCTGGGACATTTGAATGTCGATGTCGGGAGGGTTATCATCCAGATCAAGCGGGTGGCTGTGAGGATATCGATGAGTGTATGAATGACCCATGTGAACATGCTTGTGAGAACACTGTCGGCTCTCACATCTGCCACTGTCATCTTGGATATTCCCAAGTGCATGAGGACCCCAGCCAGTGCCAAGATATTGATGAGTGCCAGATCCCTGGGACCTGCCAGCAGATGTGTGTGAATTATGATGGTGGATTTGAGTGCTACTGCGAGGAAGGCTATGAACTCATGTCTAATCAGTACTCTTGTCAAAAGAGGGGAGGAGGAGACAGTCAATCTGCTGTCACCCCTCCATTTCCTTGGGTCACTCACCATCCTGGACCTGTATGGGACCCCATGGACTATGACTGGAACACGGAGCAAAGCCACACTGGCTGGCCTACAGGGGAGGAGCAATCTCTGGACTGGCTGACCGATCCACCCAGAGATTTGAATTCTGATGTAATTTGGGTCACCAGTGCCCCACAGGAGGAAGTGCCCTTTGATTCAGCAGTGGACCCTCTGACACAAGGAAAGGACAAAGATGAGGAAGACATAGATGGAGTTGACTGGTTAGAGTGGGAACAGAATTCTCAGTCTCTGTCAACAACCACCTACACAAAGCTTCCACCCACCACCAGTACCAGCACTACTCCAGACTGGTACACAGACGATGAGGAGGAAACTACTACAGCTCTTCCCTCCCTTTCCACTTCTACAATCTCTGAAGGTGCCTGGCATTGGTGGGCCGGGCATGTTACTTCCAGCCAGAATCCAGGAAATCCAGAGGATTCAGTCACAGACCACAACATGCCTACAGATTCCAGCGACCACAATAAGCCAGAAGAAGAGCAACAGTACCCCACTAGAGAGAGCTCTAAATTCCCAAAGGAGGATTTAGGGGAGGAGGAAAAAGACTATGTGGAAATCACACACTCTCGAGGTCTTGTTGTTCCCACCCAGTTTATTGCTTCCCAGCCACCACCGAGCAAAGGTGAAGGGAGTGGTGACCCCCTGGATTCTGTCCAGGAAGACCGGGGGCAGAAACAGAGCAGCACCTGGCTGCTGGTGGGCCTTCTTGTGCCCATCTGCATCTTTATCGTGGTGATGGTGGCATTTGGTATTGTTTACTGTACCCGCTGTGCTGTTCAGCCACGCAACAAGAATGCCACTGACTGCTACCATTGGATCTCTGGGGCTCATGATAAACAGGGGGCTCCTAACCCCTCAGCTGGGGTCAAGACCCATGTTTAAACAGAGAAGAGAGAGACTGACATAAACATATACAAACTCTGTTTTAGAAAGCAAGAGTGAATAATGATCAGGTAACAAGCAAGTAAAATGTTTTACCCTCTCCTTTTGGGAGCTCCCGACTCTTGGAGCATTTTTGAATAGCTGTTATCAACAGATAGAGGTAAGGAAGAGACACTGGAAACCACTGACCTTGTAAGGAATGGGGTTTCTTTGTGGTATAAACTGCTTTGATGTTACATACACTGACCACACAGCACAATATCTGTTTGCTTCATGATTGCACTAGATTACATAGGTTGAAAATATTCCAGTCTTCATTAGTAATGTCAAACATATTTGCTAATTATTGAGAATAATGTGTGTCATTAATTAATTTCAGCCTTTTTAAAATCATTGTACTGATGGAAAAGAAATCTGCAATTTTGAGGTAAACTTGACTATGAGGTCTTTTTCAAGCAAAATCTTCATGCTCACTTCACTTCAATAGCATATCACTGTACATAACTGTTCCTGTTGACTGTGTTAAAGGGATTTGGAGGCGTGGTTGGTTCTCATCAACACTGGGCGAAAGGAGACTGTAAGCAAATATCCCTTCAAGAGAAAAAAGAGATTATGCAATTCCCATGATAATGCTGGGCAAACAATCATTGAAAATCACTGTGTTGGAGCAGAATTATTAATAAGAGACCAAAACCTTCTTTGTATATAGTGGTTGTTTTGTATTTATGTTTCTTTTATACTTGCCACTAGTCATTTGCTTTTAGAAAACCTAACAGTTATAATAATTCAATGACAAAGCCTTTTTATGGACCCCATAAACCCAGTGATATGCAGAGGAATGTCTGCCTGCACATGGAATCTTTCCCCCCACCCATGTCCAGTTTAAGAGCATTACTCCTGTCTTTTCTTTTTCTTTTTTTCTTTTTTGAAAAGAGGTTAAAGTGCAGATGTTCACACAGCATAGGGAATAGTTGTAGAGGATGGTGCTTGACATTGACCTTGTTTGTAAGTGGCCATCAGTCACTACTAGGAACCGTAATTCACTATCCCACTCCAGAAATGTTTTATGGCTTTGTTGGATCAAATCCAGCTGTGAACAGACTGTTGCCTTTGCAGATGTATCTTCAAATATTTAGCAACTTAAAAAGGCAGTCAAAAGAGTAGTCTCAAAGATTTCAGATCACAGATTGAAAATCATAAATAACAATAACACATTAACTGTAAGATGTGCTAACAAAGAAAACACAAATAAGCAACTTCATAGATAAATGGCTGGGGAAACAAGTGGCATTTCAAATTTAAACATGAAATATTTGATTTTTTTTTTAATAGACTGTGAACTATTGGAAAATATCTGATGTTTTTTTTCTGTTACTTGTTAAGAATTTGTGAATTAAAAACTATGACGGGGGTTCAGTGTGAACATGTATTATTGATCTTAGAAATAGTAGTTTGACAAAGCTATGCCTTAACTCATGGGCTACTTCGTAGCTTTTAAAGAGAGCTTTTAACCACATGTCTATTTTTTAGTTGTCATGGAGATAGTTCAGTTGCTATAACAACTATAAACTGTTATCTGTTTTAGATGAGTGCAATGAAAAGCAGTGGAAAGCTCTGAGAAAAGCTACTATGTTGACCATGAAGTAAAAATAGGCAAACACATGACAAGGGATTTCATGTATGACACAGATGTGTTCGTTCATGCACTTGTTTGATGACATCACTGCCCTAATCTGTATATCATTCTTCGTTTAGAAACTCTTAAGCAGCAGTACATGAGGAGTCACCTTCTCAGGAAAGTGGAGGAATGAATGTGGGTGGAGGGAGGGGTGGGTGTGTGACAATAAGGATACTGTAATTACAAAAAGGGCCATGATCCTCAGTGGGCCCTTTGTTTGTAGAAGGGATTTTTACAGAAAATACAACAGGATACTTGAGTCCCTATTGGCAGTAAGGAAGCATTGTGATTGTATTGACTAATGGAATGTGCTGATCAAAACCAGGTTCTGCTCTGTGAGTGGTTCTCAGAGGGGGTCTTTCTCATTCTCCCTCCTCTCTCTCTCACTGTCTCTCTCCCCCTCTGACCTGTTTTCAACATTGTCATGTCTTCAGCAGCTCTTAGTATACAGACACAATCCAGTCGCCAGGGAGCAGAGCTGCGCTCATCTCTTTGGTAACCCTCGCTAAAACTTTCAAATATTTTGACTTCAGTTGATGTATATTATAAACAAAACCGGTCGTATTTTGGTGGGCCTGTCCATTATTTTAGCATATCAATAATAACGCTGTGCTCAACAAGTTATTTGCAGAGATCTGAGAACATGGTGCCGTCACTAAAAAGAAGTCCATTGGGCCAACAAAGAGATAAACAAACCCCAGGTTTACCAAACACACCCTGAGAAATTAAAGTTGAAGCGCCAACTATCAAAACTGTCTATTGCCGCCAAACTTTAAGGCAATAAAACTAAAGTAAACTCAGGAAGAATTATCTTGTAAGATAATTTAACTTAATTTCTCAAGTTAAACTGAGTTTGTGCAACTTTTTTTTGTTTTTAAACTGTCAATTCTTTATGAATTAAAGTAACCTTGTTACTTCATTGTAAATTAGAGTAATGTGTTATTTTAGACCCAAACAATTCAGAAATTTCACTTCTGTTTATGTACTCTTAAGTTACAATACCTTAAATCTGTGTGATGTATCCACTTGAAGTTCTACTTTACCTTCAGGACAGTTTTTGCTGTACAGTTAGTGATCACAAACATATTAATGACTACTGTGACTGACAGAAGAACATCAGAAGGTACAGGTAGTGTGTGCAGACTTACCTTCTTTGTTGACAGTGATGACAATTTGTGACTCATCATGTATTAAAAGACATATAACAACCTCAATCATTTAACTTTGTTGTATATGGGGGTGTAAAAGAATTTCTGGCATTTTAACCTTTAAACAATCCGTGCTGGGAACAATATGGTAATGTTTCTAAACGGTGTATGGTCGAGGTACTGGATCTGCTGGACATTTATACAACCGAACTCTTGATTTTACTCTGGGAAAGTGACAAAGCATCTAAACTTGAAAAGAACAAACACATCCCATTACATGTGAGTAATAACAAAGGAAAACATTATTAAATATAACCTCAAATATCTGCAAAGTAAGGATAAAGAAAACAGCAAGTGAAAAAGACTTTCTGTGTTCCCTGACAAAACAACACAAATTACCAGCGTTTTATGTTTACAATGAATCACGCATTAAGATCAAAGTTATCAAGAGTCACTTTTGCTGAAACCAGAAGCGAGAGATAATGTAGCATTCAAGACCTGACATATTGCTATTTAGGAATATAAGTTGCTGTTTTTAACGTGTACAATTCAGGACACTTGGTCATGTCCTCTATTATGCTTAGGGATGGATTTATGCAATTCAACACAAAGCATAGTTGAATGAAAGTAATTCAGTCTTTCTTAACCAGTACAAAACATGGATCAGTGTTGGACTACAGAACTAATTTGTTTTTTTCATAACAATAACATACTCTAGAAGTTTTTTTTTGTTTTTTTTTTTAATTATGTCATATGATATTGTAGTGTGCTTTCTATTAACCGAGTACAAGAATAAAAACACATGCACTGCTCTGCGTGCATTAAAATACATGTGGTGAAAACATTACTTAAGTCAGTTTTATTTATATTAGCCCTAAATCACACATTTGGGCTATATGATTTGTATAGCACACTGTTCCACGATGAAATCCCTGTCATTTGTAATGTTTTGAAGGAAAAAAGCTTTCCATATTTTTTATTTTTCACAGTATTATTCCCTGTAGTTCGTTATCAGGACCTAGAGGTTTTGAGCCAATCTGCTTCGCTTCAGAAAGATTAGGTCATACGTTATCTTTAGCTTCACCTTTGCACAACCTCTTCCTGTTACATTTAGGTACAGTGTAGGCAATCTTGCAGGATAGTTACTTACTCGTCCAGCTCAACTGATCAAGACCTGCAGGTGGCAACTACGTGACAATAAATGAGCAGCAATAACAAGAAAGTCTTGGATTGTAGTAGTGCAAATAGTATCAGCGTCTGCAGCCATAAAACATTCAATCCTACCAACCATTTATAAACTATCCCCTCATGCGACCCCGACCTTCAACATCAACATTCAGCAAAAAGAAATGTAAACATTTTTGATTCATTAAAACAAAAATTGTACTTGTATAATATTATTTTTTATAGAGATTGTTTCTTTCTGTTTCACTTTTAATTTCAGTAGGTTCACTTTCCATGAACTGTATTATAATGTCCATAATTAGCTAATTTTTATTTTTATTTTACTCTGACCACATAGGTTCCCTGTAACCACAATGTTGGTGTGGGTCAGTCCATACTTATCCACATTAATGCGATTACTCTCCTGGCCTGAAACAGGAACATATCAATCAAGAGCTCTACCTTGTGGCCTGAGGACTGTACTACGAAGCAAGTTTGAGATAGCCAAGGTTTCTTTATGTAAGCCGGCTCAACAAAACATAGAACCCTGGTCTGAGATAATGGGTATCAAAACTGTTATCAGCTTTCTGTATTAACCCAAGTTTTCTTCTTCAGACCTTGTGTGTGTTGACATAAAAGAGGGTGTTTTATACGTCATGTTACTATTCTTCTGCACAAAATGAACCAGTTGTGTGCCACCCATTTTAGTCAACAGGAACAGGGTATTAGAGCTATGATGAATATAGGTCCTCTCTATAGCTGACATGTATGGCTCCTCTAAGGAGTGAATCTGTGATGTTATAAAGCTTCTTAAACCTATAAGCCCTCGGCTGCTTTCAGGGTAATTTTAATACCTTCGCAGCTATTATCTTCGTCGCCCTAAGGGCTAGTCATATATGCTAATATCTTGTTTATTCAGAACAGTCTAGGCTATCTAGATCTCATATTATTTATTATAACTGTGGCACATTTTTATATTAGACTCAATATGAAGGAAACAAAATATTATGCATTGTGAATTTTGATTTATTTATTTTTTTCTGACATATGCCTCACCACAAAATTCTGGCAGTAAATATGTATTAACTGTGTGGAAGAGATAATCTGGAATCCAGCAATATTAGAATCATGAGAGACTAGAATCAATCAATAGTGACATAATGCACGACTCAGAAACTGTGAAAATTATGTACTTAGAGTCCAATGGAAATAAATTTCATTGTATTCACTGCAGTGTTCACATACAGCATCCTACTTGTAATGATGGAAAATCAGGCTAATTTTTGTCCCTCCCCAAAAAAGGGCCCCTCATTGGCTACTGTGCCTTGGGCCCCCCAGGGGCTTGGATCACCACAGTCTCATTGTGCGTGTATCTTTTGACTAAAACTTTTGGATCATTGTAAAAAAAAAAATAATAATAAATTAAATTTAAAAATCCATAGTTTCAAACTTTTCATTAAAACAACGTCACATGGAGAACTGCATCCCAGGAATCACTACCTTAAGAACTTCAAATGTGGTGTTGAAAAACTAACAACACAAACAGATTTGTTGCTGATGAGACAAATTCACAATCAAATGATCTTAAATAAAAATAAACAGGAACTGAAGGTACTAGATGGGGAAAAAAAGATTAATGAACTATATCAAACAAGGAGGATTAAAAGATTACAACTGAAAGATCTTAATATAGCATTTAAAATCCAAAGTATGTTTAAGAATTTTTACAAAAATTGATCCAACACAACCTGGATAATACAAAACTTGGCTTGGAGCGCTTAAGGAAAGGCATACTACAGTGAGTGCCCAGGAGTGCTACCGTTTACTTACTCACACAGCAAAATGATGCAAACTACACTCCACTTATATGCATGAGGTGTAGGGACCTCACCATGGGCTGTTAGCGTCCCCTCAAAATAGCAGCCTGCTTCACTGAAACATGCTAAATTCTTAGGTGAAGTATCAATTAAACCATCCAGCTGCCCAGGGAGACAAAATGATCATTTCAACTCCAATATATATCAATATCTATCTATATATCTATCTATCTCCAATTATGTTTTAAGAACAGTTTCAGCTTGACTATCTCTGATTTGACTGGAATGGTTTGTGAAATTTAAGCTTGATATGTCACACCCTTTCCCAGAAAAAAAAAAAACAACAAAAAAATCTATCCGCTCACTCTAAGCATGTTGTTTTTCATGAATTGATATTTAAGGCTATTTGTGGATGATAATATCTTGGAAACTATTCAAAACAAAAGCCACAGAACACAGTTGCAGCAGTAATCAGGTATGGAGCCAACCATTATTTCAGAAATGAGACCTGCAGGGGCTGTCTTTCTAAAATGATGTCTCAAACAGTGCACTACTAGCCCCCAATCTGGCTCTGAAAAACAGGAAGGCAAGTGCTTTAGACTTGGCTCGGGGGTTAATAGACAATCAGTATTTCCATGACAGCTCAGTGCAAAGCTCAGTGCAATAGCATCAACCTCTATGGATGGATTCAAAGAAAAGAAAAGAAAAGAAAAGACTTGTTTTCTCTTCAGCACAACACAGCAAGATGAAACTTTCCTAAAGCACATGACTGGAAGCTGGATCAATACTGGGAGCACATTCTTTTGTCAGATGAGACCAAGATGAATTTGTTTGTCTCAGATGGCATCCACCATGTTTGGCATGAACCTGATCAGGACAACCACAATGTATGTATAGTCTGGAAGTGAGGCATTTAGGTGGGAATGTTATAATATGGGGCAGCACGAGTGCAAAATAGATTACATTTATAGATAGCACCACGAACACCAGTGGATATAACAAAAATATTGGATAACAAGATGAATTCCGGTCTGCAGAAGCTTGGCAGAGGTGGAATTTTCCAGCACGATGACTTTGAAAGCACACTGCTTCAGTCACACAACAGTTTCTGAAGAACAATAAAATGAAATATATGACTTAGCCAGGTATGGTGCCTGACTTAAATCCAATACAACCTTTAGGGTATTTTAAAGAGAAAGGCAAACCAGCATAACCCTTAGAGCAAGAGCTGGTGGAAAAAAATTCTCTGCAGAACGACAGAAAATTCCTCTATGCTGACTAAGATTAAGTCTTACACTGAAAAATAAAGGTCTCAGCAATAAAAGGTCTACTGACTTAGGTTTTTTTGTTACATTTTTTGTTAAATTTTATTTTACATAAGAGCATTACTCCACAGTTCAATTTAGAAAGAAAAATGCAATCAGGGGACACATTTGAAAATAAATTGACATTCAAATGATATTATGCACTTTAAGTGTCTCAACATGTGGCCAGTGGCCTTCATCTTTGCATTGACACTGGGGAAATATTTTACTTACCAACTTTGTCTGAGATGCATAAATAAAGATTGCGTCCGTATTACACTGTGAAATCGTTTCATAATTTCAAAAAAGGTGCAAAAGAAGATACTTCATAGCAGATTAGAATTAGATTACTTTGGGTCTAAAGTTTATCACTCTCAGATCTGTTTGACTACAAAAACACTTCCACTGTTCATGGTCGACGTCAGCACCAGGGAAACAATATCCACTTGTGGGTTCATATCCTCTGTCTCCACCTGCTTTTTATCTTGATGTTACGCAACAAAGACAAGCCATCAGCAGAGGAATAGTCTTATAATCCAAAATGAGTGTGCACCTGCTGCTGAGATTCATGAACATTCTCTCCATCCTCAGCCTCTCTCTCTGACTGGACATTACTGATTCTCTTTCATGAATCAAAAGCAAAGAAATATTAAACCCTTCAACATGTCAGTTAGCTCCCTGATGTCTTTAGTTTCGCTTCAGCTTTTTCTGCAGTTCCAAAAACAAATCAACTGTCATAAATTAAATAAATGACTGTAGAATAATGAGGTGTGTGCACTCAGACTTGCTAAGAGGCTATTGACACCAATTTATTGCGTTTTTCCATCAAACAAACACCCATTTCCTGTCCAAAGTTTTGTGTGCAGTGAGTGTTTTCAGCACAATTGACCACTTAGTTATTTGTTTCATCATCCATGCATTCTTGTATTTAATTGCCAAGCCTGCTGCTACCATTAAAATCACCAACCAGTTCCAAACTATGACACTCTGACTGTTTGCAGATTGGTGTTGGGTAGTTTAAAGTGGGTTGATCTGAGCTTTTGTTTGTCATTGAAAGCATCTGTCTACTGCTGCTGGACAGGTCTATCACAGGGCTATGCATAGAGACAGACAACCAAGCACACTGACATTCACACCTACGGACAATTTGAAATTACCAATTAACCTTGGACTGTGGGAGGAAGCCAGAGAACATGGAAAGAACCCACACTGTACATGCAAAGTCAACGGAGAAAGATGTCAGGCGTCCTAACCGGGGATCTTCTAGCTGTGAGAACTGCTGACCTTGCAGTCCACTTCGGAAGCATAGTCTTGAAATCTTTTAAATCTCCAGCAACAATGAAGATGCCATCAGGGTAAGCATTCTCCTGTTTATTTAAAGCCAATAGCACATAGCCAAGAGGAAGCTTAGCATTAGCATGAGGTGGGATGGAGACGGCCCTAACAGCAACATAGAGCCCCTCTGGCAGGTAGAAGGTTCTGCACTCAATGAGCTCCAAATCAGGTGTGCACTGGAAGTACTGATAAGTGGTGTTATAAACCCCTTTCTCTGTTTGCAGATTGCTGTTTCGGATTAATGTAGAATGCTTTCTTCACTCATAACTCATACCATCTGTCTTTTCTGTCCAGAGTGGGAACATTGCCGTCCTCAAAGGAGTGCCCCTTATCCTGTAGATGCAAGTGGACTCCTGAGTTTTGTCCTGAGGAGTTGACTCTCCTGTGTTGAGCCTTGTGCTTGTGGAGGGGTTCTACAGTCTCCCAAGCATTGGCCGAAATAATGGGCCGTTTCGTCAGTATCCTCCTTTCTGACACAGAAGTTGATGCTGACCAACACCAGTGACAAATCATCTGCAGCATGGTTCTGCAAATGTTGAAGAATCTCAAACAATGTTTGGCCGTTGTGTATTACTTCTACTGCTTTCCAAAACCCCAGCTGCTCTTAGCTCAAAGTCTCAGGCTGGACAGACTGAGTTTAGAGTGAAGGATATCAAAAAGCTATGCCTCAAAGGAAAAAGGGCTGCAGTGAATGGGACATTGTGTCTTACTCCACATCAAAGTTTCCCTCCTCAAAGCAGCATTTTTATCCATCTTGTACACACCAGAAGCATACACAGACTTGCCAAAACGACAATTTCTTTCAGCTGCTTTGTTTCTTTACTTGACAAAAAAACCCCATAAACAGTGCATGCACTGCCTTTGCTTTGACATGACACCACCATCCTATAGCAGCAAAAACACACGTTTTATTTTCAGATCCAGAAGTCCTAATTTTATGCTGTCACTTTTTAAAGTGACAGTTGAGTTGTTTTAGAAACAAATGTTGTGTTTTGTGTCATTTTAGCCACTTGCTGGAAGTAGACCTGGAATGGTAATACAGTGTATTTAACAAAGCTGTACAGGTTTTGGTCAGGTCGCTCAGAGCTGCTACAAAATTATCAGTAAATGGCAGAAATCAAATTTTACACAGCAAAAGAAAGAATTTATGACTAAGTTAAAAGCACAAGGTTTTCGACCAGGTATGCATTCATTGGCTACAGCGGATGGTGGTATGCTGGCTTTAAAAAAAATTACATTGTGCTAGCTAGAAGATCTCCAGTTCGCATCCCATTTAGGATGCTCGAGATCTTTCTGTGTGGAGTTTGCATGTTCTCCCTGTGCAGCGTGGGTTCTCTCCAGGTTCTCCGGCTTCCTTCCACAGTCCAAAACCATGCTAAGGGTTAATTGGTGATTCTAGGTTGTCTGTGGGTGTTAATGTGAATGTGCTTGGTTGTCTCTCTGTGTAGCAGTGCGATGGACTTGTGACTTGTCCAGCGTGTCCCCTGCCTTTGCCCTGAGTTGGCTGGGATAGGCTACGCCCCCCCTGGGACCATAGTGAGGATTGAGCGGTGTACAGATAATGGATGGATGGATGGACATTATAGATCTCCAGACCTCTAAGACAAGATCAACCATTGATCATAACCCAAACATAGAAACTCACTAAGGTTATTCATATATTCTCTCAGTTAGAGCTCAGGCAGGTGTAGCCAATGGTTTTTTAATAAATTATTTTTTAGCTGAATATATTTTTATTCTGGTCACACCACTTTGTATGTCTCTAAAACAAACCAATGCATCTCTAGCCCACAGCCTACCATGCATTTGATCAAATCTATTGATTGAAATGTTATAGGCAATGCCACTAGTGATAGTCCTTTCTTTGCAAATCCATACTCACAATAAAAGTTTCCAGGATTTTGTCTATTACCTTCTGCTTTTACTACTTGGAAGTATTGTAGCAGTACTGGCTGCAAAGCTAGGCTGATTGGGAGAATCACTATCTTACGACATTTTAATATTAATTTTGTGGCTGCAAACTCTGCAAAGTATTCTTGCTTAAAATTGAGCCCCATAAAATACCAGAAATCTAATATTCCATTCAATTCAATTCAATTTTATTTGCATAGTGCAGTTTACAACACATGTTATCACACAATGCTTAACAAATATCAACACAATACAATATCACAAAATACAAGCAAGCAGCAAAACACACCACACACTAAAGATTTCAAGGCAAACCACTGTATTTATAAAACACATTTAAAGTCAAAATACCGTTTGGTCAAGAAAGCTAAAACAAATTAATAAAGAAAACAAAAAGCAAAAGAGAAAACGAAATAAAAACATTAAAATAAATCAAAGAAAAATGCTACAGGTGAAGTCCTGCTGTCAGGCTCTACCTGAATCAAAAGATAAAGAAAAGAGTTGGGTCCTAAAGATATTTGTAGAAGCTACTTCAGAGTTATTTTGATCCTGTATCTTGGAACATCCAGCACCTGGTTGGTCAACCTCAGTGCTCTGACTGGGGTATGAAGATGCAAGAGTTCTGCTAAGTAAGGTCGCAGCAAGCCATTTAAAACTTTTAAAATAAACAATAAAATCTTAAAATCAAGTGGACAGGAGGCCAATGGAGTGAGATAGTGGAGTTGTGTGATCACCTTTTCTTTTTCCTGTTAAGAGACAAGCAGCTGTTAAGGTTGAGGACGTTGCAATCCATCCATGTTTTAATGTCTTTTACGCAGTCCATCAAGGGCTGCACTGAGTTTTTTCTTTTTATATTTGTGGACAGAGAGGTCTAAATATCATCTGCAAATTTTTTAAAGGAATGTGGTGTTTTGTAAAGATAAGAGGAGCATGTACAACGAGAAGAGAACAGGACCTAAAATGGGGCCCTGAGAGACCCCACAAGTAAGAGCAGTTCCGATCAACCATTGTTCACCGAAGCGAACCTAGAAACTCCTGTGAGATATGACTGGAACCACTTGAGGACAGTTTATTTGATGCACACACTCTCTTCCTAGTGTGATAACAGTGCATCATGATCACCATGTGTCCCAAGCAGCAGTCAGGTCCTGGAGCACTCCAATTGCTGAGTTTCCTGAACCAACTGTTAAAAGCAGGTCATTAAAAATCATTAAAGAGATGTTTTGGTGCTTTGGCAAGGTTTTATGCCAGACTGAAACTTATTATAGATGATACATGGTTTTCTAGGAAGGTTTGTGATTGGATGAAAACAACTTTCTCCAACATTTTAGACAGAAACGGTAACTTGGGAATTGGCCTGAAGTTCGAGAGGAGTGAAGGATCAAGGTCTTTCTTTTTAAGATGAGGCTGCACTACAGCATGTTTAAGGGCAGCTGGGACACAACCTGATATGACAGGTGTACTTACCAGTGAAAAAAAATGATCCACTACTGTTTAAAGCACTTGTAAGTCTAGAGGGGACAGTGTCTGAAGGACAATTTGTGGACTGTAAATGCTGAACCACCTCTGTTAGTAAGCTGAGTGACACAGGTTCAGACTGATCAAAGACAGCTGAGCACTCTGAAGGAACAGAAGGGTCCTCAGCACTGTAACCCAGCAAAGACCAAAGAGCAGAGAGCTTAACCAAGTATTTGAGAACGTTTTCACAGAGTGTCGGTGTTGCAACAATATCAGCTGTATCACAGGGGTTAATTGGATTAAAAAACATTTTAAAGAACCTGAGGCCTGTGAGGCCTGTGGACACTAACTCAGTTATGGCAGCTTTAATGACTCTATGGTATTTAGATAAATACTCCTGTAAGATTTGCAAGGAGACATGGAGCTTGTTCCACTTTCTTTTAGGCGTCTACATTTAAATCTGAATATAGTAGAAAACTGCAATGTGGTAAAAGGCTTAGATTCAGATTTCTTTTATTGTCATTACAACGAGTACAACGAAACGTAAGGTGCAGTCCTTTCAGTGCAAAAAACAAAGATATACAACTTTGTAAAACAATAAAAACTTTGTAAAACACTACATACAATAATATATATATATATATAAAACAAACAGAAAGAACGCTATGTAAAAAGATGAAATTAAATAATGGCGTATATTGCACAGAGTGCATATTGGGCAGAGGTAGTGGAGTTGTGTATTTGCAATATATTGCACATTAATGCAACAGGGAGGCATTTATTGTTCTCACAGCAGTAGGAAAAAAAATGTTTTTCAGTGTGTTGGTCCTGGTTTTGATGATCCCTGTATCGTCTGCCTGACAGCAGAGGCTCAAACAGAGAATGTCCCGGGTGGTAGGAGTCCTTCAGGATGGTGGTGACTCTCCTGAGGCAGTAAGAGCCATGAAGGTCCTCCAGTGTGGGCAGAGGGCACCCAATGACCTTCTCAGCCATTTTGTTGCCTGTAAATGACTTTCAGGAGCTGAAGCTTTAACATTGGAACAAAAGATTGTAGCAGTGACTAGACCAGTAGGTCATCTGACATACACACAGATTTCACTGATAAATACACTTAGACAATATGACAGTGCCATTTAAGTGCATGTCCGTTTAGGGTTAGGGTTAGCCCTAATTAAAAGAATCAATACTCAAAAAGTCTCTGACCAATGAAATTGTTACTGAACCTTGGAGGACGGTACACAACTGCACACAATATGGGTGAAAAAAGAGCTTCTCATGTAGCAGAAGTTTAAAGCTGGAGTAGGACGCCAACCCTCCATTGTTTCTGGTGGTCCGAGGGGTGCTGAGAAAAGTGCATTTAGAGGGAAATTCAGAGACAGCAATAAACGTATGTAACCAGGTGGTAAACAGAAATAATTTAATAGATAAAAACCACTGAAATACATGAAAATTTCTATTTGTTGCTCTTCTGCTGGTTTTCCTTTTGGACAGCAAAGTGTGACTTACGTCGGCTTCACTTACCAACCTGAAGCCAAAGTACCATCACCAGCAAAAAAAAACAACTCACGGGAGGTGAGAAGGTTGCATTGCAGAAAAGTCTTGTTTGCCAGCAATATAGCATCAACCAGTGCCATATGAAGAGCAAAGTCTTCGCTGGTCAATGTGGAGGCACAATCCATGCAGGCGAAGGTTTCTGAGATCCATATCACCTTTTCTGAACTTTACCTTGTGTCCTAATTCTCTGTGTCTGAGCCCCCTTTTTACACACTACTGTTGAAATAGTCTGCCATTTCCCTCTCCCTAGTATTCACAAGAATTCTCAGTTTTCATTTGATGAGACTTCTGTGAGTTCCCACAACACTTGCAACTTAGCAGCAGTGTTGGTGCCAGATTTTTTCCCCCAGTGCTTATTGTTGTCTGATGTTTGTCATGCCATTGGGATGAAGTCAAAGGATATACAATGACAGGCCATTTTGGGTTGTCATCACATTTTAAAACAAATGAGGAAACTTCAGATTAATTCAAATTGAGGCCAACTGTACTCACTCTGCAAGGGGTCCACAATGCTTGGTATAACAAATTCTTCAAAAATCCAGGACCATGTAGTAAAAGAAAAACAAAAAAATCCAGCTAGTTGCTATTTGATAGCAATGTCTCCATTCTTGATGGCAGAAGTGATGTTGACATATCTTAGCAGTTTTTAGTTTACACCCCCAAGTTTAACACAAATACAAAACACAATATGTTGGGCAACGGGTCTCCTGCTTTTGTAATATCTGCAATATATTAATAGAAGGCACTGCTCAAGATAACTATACTTTATTTTCTTTTTATGAAAGGCGATAAGTACATCAGTATTTTTGTCTTCCTTTTTGCACTGCATGGAGTCTCTGAGTCCTCATCCAGCCTAAAGATGACACACATTGTCATGGACAAGCTCAGAATACTGGCTTCTTATCAAATACACAAAACACAAGGTTGTTTTTTTTGTTTTAGCTTAAAAAAAAAGTATACATATATAGATGATGGGTTTTTTTTTTTTTTTTTTGTTTTAATAGCACACAGTGGTTTGGTTTGCCAGTGATACCACTGATAGATAAATAATACAATAAATAGACATATTTCTGTTTCAGTGCCACATGATTGGAGATCTTCTCCATTGCTTTTTTTTTTTTGAAAGGCCTACATAGATAAGCTCTGATGCCAAGAGGTGGATACCTCAGATCATTTAAACACTTTTTTAAAAAAATTGTTGTAAATTGTCTATTTGGACGGATGAAGCACACGTCTTTAGCTGCACAGCTGACTGTCCCGAATCTCCGTGTGAGGTGAGGCACAACTGTATTATTGTAAATTAATCTGCAGTTTTTGAAAAACTCCTAAATCTTTTACAATGAGTTGTGTTGCGCAATATCATTACAGAAACACACTGCTTGCTAATAACTAAGAGAATTAAAAAAAAAAAAAAAAAAGCTATAGCTTTGTTTGTCTAATTACTAGGGGTGTAACATGTTAATTACGATTAATTAATTACAACAAAAATAACATATTAAAAAAAATGTGTTGCTATCCAGGACTGCTAGCGCTAACAGCTCCGACGGTTTCTGTGCTCGCTGCAACATGCTTTGCATTCAGGTGGTACCGTAAGCTTGTTGTGCTTTGGTGGTATGCAAATTATTTTTTGCACAAGTTGCACAAAACCACGGTCTTGTCAATGCTTCCATCAGGCAGTTTAAAAAAAAAAAAAAAAAGAACCTTGCCCTCCATCAGTCCAAGCAATGCACTTAATGGATTCCTCTTGTGCGTCACTGTGATTGGTGGACCATGAAATCAAGCACTGAGTGCAAACTGCAATTAAATGCATTCATTTTTTTAAACTTGTTATTTTTGTTGTAATTAATGAATCATAATTTACGCTTTAAAGTATATTAGGGTTGGGACTTTAGCATGTTATTTATGCTTTATTTAATGCATTAAAGTCCCACCCCTACTAATTACACAAATCGAACAATTTCTTCTAAGAGGAATAAAACTGATCAAGACTGTTCTCATCTCTCTTTTTTCTCTATTTACAAAACTGTGACTTTCTAATGAAATAATTTAAATTCAGTGTACAAATGAAAATGCAGGCCCCGAAGGAGTAAAGTGTCGTCAGTTCTTCATATGATGTAGTCTTTTAACAAAAATGTAGTTCACTAAAAAAAAACACTTTGTTTTTAAACAGTGACAAAATGAACACTGTTTTATATGCCCATCTTTATTTTTCATGACAGACTCAGTCTTCCATGGACATCGCCAGTGTTGCACACATTTCTGGACATGTTCTACCATCCTCCAGAGACAAATGAGTTGTGTTGCTCTACCTTTTTCTTTAAAATACCCCAAAGGTGTTCTATTGAATTCAAGTCAGGCAATGTACTTGGCCAGGTCATAGTCTTCACTTTTTTCTTTGTTTATCTTGTTTGACTTTGGTAGTGGGACTTGAATTGTTAACATGCTGAAATGTCCTTTATGTGCCGAGCTCCCAGTTGGTCTGTCTAGACTACCTTTCATTGATGCAATCTTAAGTGTATTTCTGCACTTCAGATCTATGTTCTTTCATTTTGTATGCTTAACAAATTGTAACTCACTTTCAAGAAAACTGGCAAAACAAAACGACAGAAATATTTTGATTGGAAACAGCTGGCAGCACAAATTCTCCGTTTATATGTCATCAAACCATTTCAAGACACAGCAAGATGACGTCATTGAAAAACCACTAGTCAAATGGTGAAGAATATAGAAATATTAATGAAGGGCGTTTCCATATTAGTATAACAGATGTCCATGTGTTTGTCTGTTACACATGCTGTGAATTGCAGACGTTATGGGTGGATAAAACTAAAGAGAAGAAGGGAATTTGTCAGAGAATAGGCCTTGAGTATGGGAATGTACCAATACATATAATAGTGCCATGACACTAACATGCCACTATATCTGCTGCCCTCAGATTAACCTTCAGCACCTGTCTTGTTCACTTTCTGTTTAACACATTTCTGACTGCTCAAGGAATGTCTAATGAAGAAAACTGATGCTGCTTCCTGAGAGAAAAAAAAAGTGTTCCCTGTTTGACAGTGTTGTCCTTTATCCATAAAAGTCAGTCTCCATGGAAAGATTAATCACATGTCTGAAAACTAATGAAATGCTTGCATGAGTGATTATTGATTTCCTGACAGCAACTAAGAGCAAAGCAGTGCAGAGAGCAATTATGTGGAACAAAACTGTACTGTTTTTTTTTTTTTTACCTGCGTGTTTTTCTGTTTCCCGCCAGTCCTTTTCTCTTCTCGGCAGCTTTTTAGCAATTTGATGGACTTGTTTGCACCACTATATTTAATTAGTAGATTGCTAAAAGTCCATAATTTTCCATTTACAAACATTTTTAAACAGACATGGTTGGATTGTCAGTGCGTATGGTGAGCACTTTGTCAAAATGCTGAAAGTAACTGTTTTTCTAATAGAAATAGGTCTTTGGAAGATTATTCTTTGGAGGTTTCAGTCATTTGTGCTCAAAAAAGTCATCCCAATTCTTTGCCTCACACATTTGTGACCTGTAGGTCATTTGCAAAAGATTTCTGCGGGATGAAGTATACGGAAAATATAATTTTCACTTGCCAAGTCTGCACAGGACAAAAGGAAAAAGTGACAAACATCCATAGACGTGAGACAGATGACCCAAACATTCTGACATAACCATGTCCTGCCACAACAGCTCAGACTCACAGAAACCTCCAGGCAGCAAAACAGCAAATTCATTAAGTTCTTGAAGTTGTGATTTGGGACCAGACTTGTTCCTGCGCATCCCTCAACACCCTGTGGGAAGTCTATGGTTTGTCCCTCCTTTGACCACTCTTAACCTTCACCGCTGCTGACTGGGAGCACCCCACAATTCTTGGTTTCAGAGATGCTTCAACATAGTTGATTGACCAGAACCATTTGGCCCTTGCCAAAATCAGTCAAGTTTATACGCTTCCTCATGTCTCCCGCATCTAACACGTTGAATCGGGTGTCTCATTGCAGACCTTAACCGGCACCCTTGTTGTTATTCTCAGTCAGTCAGTCAGTCATACATCCAGTCATCTCTCCAACATTGCTTACAGCTGTCCACATGTTTCCTAATATCTAAAGGTGTACTCCAAAACAAGATCAATAAGTCAGTGAAGTAATAACCAACACTGCACAGGTAACCTGCACTGCAGGAAGTTCTGTTTGGTTTTAGTTTTAAATTGGCAGAAGAAGCCCTACTGTGTCACCAATTCTTCTCCTTTTCCTATTCTCAGCTATCTTCAAACCTCTTAAGCTGTACATTAGTAATGCCATTGAAAAAAGCTGTGCAATTACAGCAGATACAGAAAACTGTGTGTGTCACATTGCCATTGGAACCGACATGCATTCAGTTGTTAATGCAAAAAAAATGCCTAAATATTTTGATCTTGGTTGCTGCCAAGTCCATTTTACACTGCTGGTATTGCAGCTAATGAGCACAGTTTAGAAAACTGATTTTTTTCTATTGGTACTTGTGATAGAGAATATTAAATCAATAACATTTCTTACACTTGATTTCCACGTATCCTTTATTATGGGACAGTGTCAGAATCAAATTCATTTGAGAATCATTCAAAGTATGACATTTTAAGTTTAAGAGTTCTGGTGTGTAACTGTCACCTTACAAATAACCAGCTGCATTGAGAGTGCACTAAGTGGTCAAATGAATGCATGAACATGCACCAGTTTTCCATCAGCATTCCTCTCTTGCCTTTTTGGCATTAATCATGCTTTTTGCTATAATAAATATTTAACATTGTTCAAAACTCTCCATTAGTACAACCTGCTGCTTTTTTGGAAGTAAGCAGCATGTCATCAGATTACTTTTGGGGAAGAGTAAGTTTATTAATTACTTTGTGCTTTCACAGACAACGCAAATGCAAGTTGCCAAGAATGCAACATAACAACAAATAAAATAGTTAAAACATGAAGTCAGATGCAAAAAAATGTCCTGGTTAAAAATGAAGTGACATGCGTCAAGTAAAATGAGAGAATTAATGAAATAATAAGTACAACATGTTGCAGCTGACAGGACTTACATTGCCCCTGCTCACTTAGGGAAGAGCAGCTGCCAGCCTTGGTCTCTGCTCCTTGTTCCAACCTCGCTGTGGTCTTCATAGCTCAGCCTCAACTCCATCGCAGCCTGGCTCTCAGCATAGTCTTTGAATGCCCCCTTTATCAAGTTTCAAAACATCTTGCCATATTGACCCAGTCTCTTGACTTGTCTGTGGTCAACACTTGGGTTATCCAAATGGCCCTGACCCTTGTTATAAGATGATCAACAATATTAATAGTAATAGCTACACAAATGATGCCCTGTTTTAAATTGAAACTCGTTTACTTCACCATCAACATTCGTGTTAGGTGAGCTTCAGGCCCTTCAATCAGACTGACATATTTAGGTTTCCCACTCAGTTGTTGCACTTTGCAGTATTGAGAAGCAGGTGTTGGCTCTTAGCACTAACAGCAATAAGTGCTAGCCTAAATGCTCAACCTAGGGATCAGAGCTCTGGCCACAAAGTCTGCAACACCAGGCATTTCTATCAGCCGGGTTTTGGAGTATAGTGTACTTTCCACGATGGTTCAGGCAGCAACATTCCATTAAATATTTCACCTCTGAGAGCTTGTTGGGTCCACGTTGATCAAGTGAGTGTATGTTGTCTCTCTCTCTCTCTCTCTCTCTCTCTCTCTCTCTCTCTCTCTCTCTGTGTGTGTGTGTGTGTGTGTGTGTGTGTGTAGGAAAACAGCAAAGAGGAGGACCCAAATCTAACCCTATCTAACCTGAGAGTTACTCTGGATGACATTACCTTGGCCTCCAGATCTACTGTTCTGAACCTTGGACTTGTTTTTGATATTTAACTCACACACAAAGCCTATCCACAAATGGAGGCCATCCCTGAGCCTGGTTCTATCTGAGGTTGTTTTTGTCCTCCCCACTA
>NW_007579105.1:84933-85910 GCF_000690725.1 Stegastes partitus | reverse complement strand
CTAAGTCAGCTGGGATAGACTCCCCCCGCCCCTCACGACCCTGGTGAGGTAGAAATCTCCTTGACTCAAGGTTTTCAGGTTCAACACCAATTCTTCCCAGAAAGGAGGGCAGGGATTCCTGCTACTGCAAGAGGTCATTTGTGTGGGAAATGCAAATCTACACAATTTAAAAGCCTTTCAACGAACAACAAATGTTCTCTTCTGACATATAGTTCAGATCTGAAGGAACTGTGGGTAGATACAAAGTGACACTCAAACCATGCAATAAGAACCGTTGGACCAGCTATGACTTGGTACTTGTTCAATAAGTGTACTTTTGCATTTTTCATCAGCAAAGGAATTTAGTTTTATGTGACTGTAAAAGCATTTTAGTGTCTGTCATTTTCATTTGATTTGCAAATAGGCAGAGGGAGAGAAAAAGCACGGATCTCTACACCTTTCCTCCTACCCTTTTTATCTGCCGTCTTTCCTGGTAGGAAACAAAGTTGACTGAGGAGGATAGGATTCAGCATAAACCCTGCACATCTGGTTTTAATCTCTCCTCTCCTGGCTTGTCTGCCTCTCTGCTGTCAGTTGAGTTGGGAATGATTGCAGCTGCAGACTGTAGCAGGATGACTCACACAAAGCACTTTAATGAAAAGTACTGTACTTCACTGTAGAGTGCAGTTACAAAACAAAACAACGGCTAAGCAAAGCAAAAAGATGCTGGTGCTGACAGGGGAGAGAGAGAAAGTGAGACACTGGAAGTTAGGAGTTTTATATATTTAGGACTGCTGTGTTCCCAGATGTCTATATGGATAATACAATAAGCTCTTACTGGTGACATTTGTTAATGCAATGTCTCTTCAGTGACTTTTACTCTCAGTTGGTAAAAATTGAGTTCCTTTCCTGTTCAGTTCTAGGATCTACATTGCCTTGGTCACCTTATGTTCCCCCATCTAAGTACTAGCCTGACCCAATCCTGCTTAACTGCCAAG
>NW_007579105.1:72341-84778 GCF_000690725.1 Stegastes partitus | reverse complement strand
TTTTACAACAAATAAATAGTAATAACACATAGTCCAGAATATATAAAAATGAATGAAAAAAACTAATAGGATTACAGGAAGCCAATATGAAACACTAACATTCACTCAAAACAAGTAGGTGAAAAATAGTATGACCAAATAGAGAAGAGAAGAGAAGAGAAGAGAAGAGAAGAGAAGAGAAGAGAAGAGAAGAGAAGAGAAGAGAAGAGAAGAAAAGAGAAGAATGTCTTGTATCCCCACAACAGTTACCAGTAGTGGACTTCAACCACCGTGGAATCAACAATGAGAAGCAACAATCCAGCAGAGGTAGCTGCAGAACAACTTATGTTGAAGTTTTCAGCAGCAGTCTTGTGCTAAAATATCTCCCTTTAACCTAACAATTCATTAAAGGAAGTTAGTAACATCATCAGATAAAAGCAGTGGTATCGGCATCTTGCCAGCAGCCAAGGGGAGATGTGCAGTAATATTGAATACAGCTGCTGTTAAAACAAGATTCTTTATGGACAATATGGTCCACGAGGCACTGAGAATAGACCCCACAAGCAATTTGCAGAATACAATACAATAGGTGGAAAAAGCTGGAAAGGAGAAATCGACTTACTACCCATTATATTATCAGCTTTAACCTGGAGAATCCACATCATGTAGATATCCAAAGATTGAATTCAGTGAAGCTTTATTAGTCCAAAGGGCATTTCTTTTGGTCAAAATTACAAAAACGTGACAATAAGTGTAGTACCTACTATTATAGTAATACGTTCATTGTTAAAAATAAAAGTAAAATAAAAAAGTAATATCTAAGTAACAGTAAATAATGCTGGCAATGATATTATTGAACATGACAATGAAACATTGCTTAGGAAATTAAAATAGTGTACACGACACTAACACTGATACTGCACATGCAATTGACAAAGTAGCATTGCATATATTATTAATATTGTTGTTCAGTGTCAGATCGTTCAGGTGTCCCTCCTTCGGTAGGAGGAGGCGTTATACAGCTTGATGGTCACTGGTAGAGCAGGACTTCTGTGGTGTTTGTGGTGCAGTGATCTCAGTCTATGGCTGAAAGTGCTCTAATGTCTAGTATGGCATGCATGATCTATAACACAAAGCATACTAATGAGCTTGGTGATCTGTTAACATCAGCTGTCTTGCTATTCCATCACATTGCAACGAAAAAGATGATGCTGGCACCAGCGAGTGAAAATTTGCAGCATGGTTCTGTAAACGTTGAAAGATTATGGTCTCCTGAGAAAAAACAGGCAGCTCTGACCTTTCTTGTACATAGCCTCTGCGTTTTGAGTCCAGCTTATTCTTAAACTCTATGTTGATACCAAGATACTTGTAATCCTCACCAAAGTCCACCTGTGTTCCCCTCATATTGACAGGGCCTAGAGCGGTTTTGTGCCAATCTGTGATATTGGCTTGTATGTTTGTTTGTTTGTTTTTAGGTTTTTGAACCATAAAAGCAAAGATTACTCCTCTCAGTAATGGGAATTTTTTTTCTAGTAATTCTCACTGACCTGGCAGAAAGACTTAGCAGTGCATTTCAAATGGTTCTTATTAAGGTAACCTGTAATATACCTGTTTTCATCTCAAGGCTCAGTGGGCAGCTGTAAATTGGTTTAAGCAAATTAAACTCAAAATGTGTTTGCAACACAGTACCTCCAGTTGCTTTATTATTTCACCGTTATTGTGATTATATGTTATTATGTGTGTGTTCCTAAATTAATGATCACAATAAATGAGGTTCAGGTAGTACTTCAGCGTGCAAAGTGGAGATCACTCATAATTCACAGTGAGCAGGAGGAAAGATGTGTGGGTTAATAGGGGCCCTGCAGTTAATTCCGACCCCGAGGCAACATAGCTGGTTAATCTGGCCGTGGTTCCCCTGCTACGCTCTGCCTCCTGAATTTCAATGAGATGTTAGAAAGTCTGTTGAAAGTAAAAGATACTTAAATTTCCTTTTTAAATACTGCTGAAATTCTGCATGGTTGAGTTGTATCAAATGATATAAATGCTCTTAACATAACGAACTGGGCATTCTCAACTCACTGTGCTATTAAATAAGTATCACATGTGAAATAATTTTCACAGCTTAGAAAAAAGACTCTGAAGTATGACAACGAAGCAGGTTAAAAAATGACAGTTTGTTCTTTACTGAAAGGCTCAGATGAGGTACAAATCCACACTGGTAAACAGAACAAAAGGGCTGGGCATTGATTGAGACCCAATAACAAAAAAAGTCAAGGGAGCAGGTAATCAGGCTGGTAAGCAATAAACCAGGCTGGAGAGCTTGTAGACTGCTGGAGTGGCTCGTTCTAAAATGTGTGGGATGTATAGTTTAGAATAAGGAAGACCAGTCATTGGATTGATGACCTTGGAAGTGGGAAACAACACCACAAACCAAGAAGCCAGTTTCCGCAACTGCAGGAGCAGACTTCATTTTGCCAAAAGACTATTTGTCTGAGAATGTAGCAGGGGGGAGATCTCTGATGTCAGTGGCTGTCTTCTGGTCATGGCTGGATGATTGGTAGAGGTGTGGTAACATCACTCGATCCACCTAATAACACAAGAAGAGAGTCCCCTATCAGAGACATGGGAGGCCATGCAGGCAAAAACATGATTTGATGTGAGTTCAGTCTTTATTAGCAGAAAGTAATTTAGTCAAATGAACACAGAGAGCGGTTTGGATTAACAACTTGCAGAGCCATCAGAGCTCTACAAGTTACCTTTGAGGGACTGTGGAAATTGGCATGACTGCAGAAAGACAACCTATTTATAACCACTGTCTGGATAATTATTGATATTATATGTGATTTTGTTTTAATCCCACAGATAACATCAAAAGCCAAACTAATGGATCACTAGCTGTCATAATGATACATCACCACATGACATTGAACATTTGTCTTGGTAACAGGAGCATTAAGCACAGGAAGTAAATAAAACAAATATTTTCTTCTGGTAGGTCCACAACAAAAAATATGATTCCACTTGAAATAAAAGTACGAAAATGTTGTTATCATGAGACATATCACATAAAGTTAGATTTTACATGTTAAAGCTGAGTACAATAGGGCATCAATATCTGTGAAAACTAACACAGTATGCTGTAAACAGTGAAACTGTTATCTGAATCAGCTAAATCAGAATGGACAGTCTGATTTTGCTCATGTTTTTCTTTTGTATCTTTACATCTCTGGCTTAGTTCAGAAGTGATACACATTGTGGATTTATCTGTATTCCCAAAGTACAAGCACAGATGTTTGGGCCACAATTTTCAGAGAATGGAAGCAGACTTTGATCCCTCTTCTGGGGTTTAGTCACGGTTGGCCCTTCTTTCCCCACACCATCATCCATCTAACCACAGGTCCTAGGGTGCACTATGAAATGCTTGTAGTCAGTGATTGATTTCACCTACGATAGCGATAAGATGTTGTGTCCAACTACAAACCACTGCTTTAAGTATTTGAACAGGTATACATTCTTATGCCACAGACTAAATGATACTAAAGCATGAAAAACATCTCCCACATGGGGCCTCATTTTTCAAAGTGTACACAGAACCCAATACAAATGCCCAGGTGTTGTGGTACACAACTCCATACAAGAAAAAAAAAAGTACTAAAGTAGGTAGGTAGTGAAAAAAGAATTCTCAGTATGCTGTGAATTTTTTACTTCTAATTATCAAATGCTTAAACAAAGTACAACTAGAGTTATGCAGATCTAAAAGCCTGACCTGAAGCTAAAAAAAAAAAAGTCAGGGGAACACAAAACCATTAGAGTACAATGAGAACCACACATTTGCTTTTTTAGCTAGTGTGTGGATTCATTTAGTCTGTGACTGAAAATGCTCTATACTTTTACCTGCTGGGGACCCTATAAGAAAATTTAGAAGATCATCAAGCTCATTGGTTGTTAACACTTCGAGGTCTGTGTGTGTGCCTCTGTCAGCTAAAGGAACAAACTGTGTCTTTTGCATTCTCTGTGATGTTGATGGATGGGACACACAACTGACTGGCTGCCTGCTAAATGCATAACTGTTACAGTCATCAGTGCTGCTTTCACCTGTACTGTACCAGAGTTGCATTCACGGAGAATTGGCCATCAGAGTGTCAGTTAATGGACATGGCCTGTTATATCTGGGGTGAATCAGTTAGATTCCAGGGGTGGCAGTGCCTCGCTTCAGCTGTCCTTTTTTATATATATATAATTAGGCTCTGTAGGACCTGAATACCAAAACATATATTTGATTTTTATGTCTACTGGGCCTAATGTGCCAGTAATGCTGGGCAGATACAGTTGGGACTCAGCCAACTACATGGAGGTCACCCTCATTTCAGCCATATTGATAGAAATTGGGTATTCATGTCCAATGTCATACAGACTGTGTTGGTTCGGTGTCCAGTTTAAGCAGTGTCACGACCCTTTTGGTGTAAGATCAACTTACTGGGCTCTAAAGATTGATTGAATGTCTGGCAGATCATAATTTTCATCATCTTTTCGCTGACTGAGTTGTTTCACACTCCAGTTTTGAAAGTCTACTGTCAAAAGACCTGCTACAAAATGTTGTGAGCTTGGTAAAATATATTTGTAGTTGTATTTTACATGTAGCCTTGGCGTGATATGAAACTGCACTGAAACAGACTGCAGGGTTCCATGCATGTGATCACTGTGCAGAGGATTAAAGACACAATGTTACTGACACTTGATCTCCGTCTGTGAAAGTTGTGCAATTAAATGTCTGCTGAGTTCTGTCGCTGGGACCCCATTTTTCTGAACAGGAGAGCATTTGATGGCTTCATAGTATTAAATCTATAAGTTTCTCCTGGCATGTTTGTAATATTCAAGTCAATGCTCTGAAACAGTGATGCAATAGTACATAAGTAACATTGTCAAGTGGTTCCAATACCACTCTGGATGGAATTGCAGTGTTGACAGCATGTGAAGAACTTGGTGTTATATTGCTTTTATGCCCACAGACTATATGGATTGGTTGTCTAGCACTGACTTTAGATGAAAATAATAACACCTCATGTCAGTTTATGTCTAGCAAATGTGCCTGTTACAGAAAAACAGGGAAATACCAGTAATCATCACACTTTCTCCCCAACAAGCCACAAATTCTGTTTATGCTTTATCAAAACTCCAATCATTATCGGTGAGAAGGCCTGTCAGACCAGACTAGTACATAGTAGCATCTCCTATGCACTTGAACCTTCAGAGGAATCAGTACATAAAGTTAGCTTTCTACAAGGGATGGACAAAATCAGAACCCTTTTTCTCCAATTTAACCGCCATCCATCACCTAATCGGGCCCTGTTTAAATCATCAAGCATAATGTAGAACAATAGTGCAGTGGACTGTTTGGGCAACTCTAAGAGTTTCTGTGAAAAGAACCTGATGAATATTGGGAGCACATCCTTTGGTCAGATGAAACCAAGATAATATTGTTTATAGCAGATGGGGTGATGGGTCAGTATATTGAACCTGGCTTTGGTAAACTATTTCAGAGGCAGAATCAGGAACAGCTTGCCTCTGTACCGTATTAATAGGGTTATTGACGTTGTTTTCCTATACATTGGGAATTTTTGACTTGTCATATCAACATGCTGCTGCTTCCACCCTGGGACTTGTAGATATTATTTTTTTTCCATATTACTTGTAAGTAAGTTACTTCTCATACAATACAATTGAGTACACCCTTTTGCAATATCCCCCAAACATCAAAATGATTCAAAATTGTATCACCTTACAGTAATTGTGTTACTTTTAAGTCGAACAGCAGCGTAATATATGTGAAATTAAATACAGTTTGATTTACTACTTTGATTTACAGACCCCACAGTTGGAACTCAATGTAACAAAACTGAGAGCACCTTTTCTTACTGAGATTCAAATCTTTTATCTCTTCAATCATTTGTGCATCCACCTCTGTTTTTGATGACATACTCAACCCTCTTTGACACCAATGGTGCACAAATGTTTGGAGAGATGTAGTACTGTGCTTCAGGGACATTTTTTAGCTGTAAGGATTTTTTGCTGTAAGGATTTGATGCGCTATGTTTTGTTGTTGTTTTTTTTTTTTTATTAAAAATATCCCAAAAGTGTTGGAACTTCTGCAGCCCCATATCATCACATTTTGTGTTTCACTGTATGGGCTATGCCTTCACTGTGGTAGTTCTGGCCAGTTTCACACCTAACATGCTTGAACCAAGAGCAAGCGAACATGTTTTTCTTAGAAACCAGCCCTAGAGGTTGACATCAGATAATGTCCTTCACACTGCCTCAGCTGTGATAATAATTCAAGATTTGCATTGACAATCCCTGTGTTAAGTCTGAAGCAGATCAAGCAACCTATTGTGGGTGGTATCTTTTAAGGGTGGCCACTGGGGTTTGGATTAGTGGTATGGCTCGTCCTATACTTCCTGCTTACTGCTGCTGCTATGATTTATCTTTTTCTACCTTTGTGAAATCTCACAGTGAGATTTTTTAGTTCCTTTGGCAGTTCTTTTCCAGTCATTATTCAGATGTGCAAAAAGACAGATCCCATTGGTCCAAAATTGACACCGTTCTGGTATTCGCAGGTCATTTGATAAACATGTTCTTGCAATTAGACCAATTGGAAGTCACAGGTGTGCTCAATTTACTTTGAACGATCACAGGGGTTTTGGATTTGTGTGCAGTGATCACAGCAGATGTATCCACTTTCATTGTTTAGGGTTCCTGCTGTGGGGCCTGTATTTGTAGTATAGTAAGTCTAAAACTGTCAGTTTTTGATTTGAGATAAGAGCAATTGTGTCTGACTGTTTAACTGCAGTTACTGAGAGGTGATGCAATTTAGAATCATTTGACATTGATGAGTTATTCTAACTGTTACCAGAGCCTTTCCTAAACAGCTTGCATTCTCTGCCAATCCATCCTGTAAAAATAAAGGACAAATAAAACAGATGAAAAGTTAGTTATGTTAAATAAAAATATTTATTGGTGCTTTGCCCTGGCTTGTCTACTTTTATTGTTATATAGCCTTAGCTTCTCACAGAAAAGAAAAAGGGTGCTGGTTTGTGATGGGCATGTTATATACATAGTTTTTTGTGATGAATTTTGTGGATCTTTTAGTGAAGAAAGTAACTGACAAATTCATCAATATATAAGATGACCATTTTTGATCAAAATATTTTTAAGACCTGTCATTTAAAACTTTTTTTTTTTACTTTGCAGGTTTCCAAGCAAAGATATAGTTGTTTTGATGTTATTGTTGTTTGTTTGTTTCATTTTATTTATTGTCTTCATCTGTGATATGATCACTTTTGTTCCCAGGTTGTTTTACATGGTCATTATACACTAAACCAAAGTATTATTACCATCTGACTGTTCTGTTGTTTCATTGTGTGCGACAGCTCTGACTGATGAGCTGTGAACCTCTGAAGAGCTCCTTTGGTATGTGACACCAAGATGATTTTTTTTGGCACCAGAAAATCTGGTAAATTGTGAGCTGCAGCTGCTGCAGATTAGATTTGCTCCAAGCCAGTTGTCTGGGTCAAGTTGAGCTTCGTGAAATTCGCTCACTCTTCAATTCAATTCAATCTTATTTATATAGCACCAATTCACAACATATGTCATCTCATGACACTTCACATTGTAAGGTGAAGACCTGACAAATTTTAAACAGAGAACTCAATAAGTTCCCTTCGCATTCTATTTAAGCAAACAGTTGGTAATGTTTGGAAGGAACCAAAAACAAACTCCCGTTTAGCGGGAAGGAGAAGAAAAAAAAAGCCCTGACACAACGACACAACGAGGTTCAGGGAGTGCAGCCATCTGCCTTGACTGGTTGCGGTCAAAGTGGGGATGAGGGGAGTGGGGAAGTGGTTTGGACGGGATACTAGGATAACAGACAGAGAACAGACAAACAATACATAAGAGAATAATGAACATTTTGGAGATCGGTGAGGCCAGTGGCTGAAGATCACAGACACATGGTTCCAGATTCAGAAACACCTGCAGAAAAGAAAAAACACAAACTATAGGGAAGATACAAAATTACTGACAACCAATGGTGGTGAATGGAAGAAAGAGAGAGGAGAGTAGGACAGAGATATTCAGTGTAGCATGGGAAGTCAACCAACAGTCTAAACCTATAGCAGCATAAATTAAGGAGAGCTCAGGTGATGAGGTCTGAGCCAGTCCAAACTATAAGATCTATCAATGAGGAATGTTTTACGCCTAATCTTAAAAGTAGAAAGGGTGTCTTGGAGGTGCTTGGTTAGGCTGATTTTCAGGCTGTTCACTGGGCTCCTACATAAATATGGAAGTTCAGGGTTTGCGTTGCTAATTTCTATTAAAATAAAGTCTTGAAAGCCTGCTGGAGAGGAGAAACTAAAACAGCAGATTCAAATGTCCTTGGCAAAGCAATCTTCTTAATGTCCTGGTCACTGATTGCGGGGAAGTAACATGGATTTCCGTTAAGTGTGATTTCTGGCTGCCCAGAAGGAAGCAATTAAGGTAATTAAACTGATGTTTCACATTATTTTCCTTGAGGATGCAGTTTATTTATTTAAAGGGAATGATGTAATGTCTGAGCAAGGCATTGTGTTACAGGTAAAATGAAAAGCTTGAAACTATTTTATTCCAATAACGTGGTCAAAAATATGGATTCCCCTTCTCAGTGATCAATGAGCAATCAGCAATCAAACAGTTCTTGGACTTGCTAACAAACTTTTTGCATGTCTTCAATACGATGTTGGACTGCTTGTCTTTGGCAACTATCTCCAAAGCTTTGAAATTGGAAGGTTTCCTTGCCATCACTCAGATCTTTTCCTGAAGTTCTTCAATTCATAGACATGTGAACAAGACAGACTAAAAAGACAAAAGAACACTTTTTTTAAAAATCAGAATGCAGTAAAATTTTACATGGGTATGCATAATTCTGAGCTTGACTCTTGATTGTTGATAGTGCCCCCATTTTAACTTCTTAAACTGTCTGATCATCACTAAAGGCAAATGCTTTTTGCCATTCCTCTTAGCACAGTCTGACAAGTGATTTTTGGATTTATTTGACTTTATCATTGTGTCATGTACAAATAATATGGATCGTCCAAACAGGCTCATAACATCTCTCACAAACCAGATCCATAGTAGCAACATACATTACAAATAATGCTGAACAAATAAAACATCCATTATCCATACACTGCCTAATCCTCACTAGGGCCATGGGAGGGCTGGAGTCTATCCCAGTCGACACGGGGCGAAGGCAGGGGACACCCTGGACAGGTCGCCAGTCTATCACAGGGCTAAACAGAGAGACAGACAACCAAGCACACTCACATTCACACATACAGACAATTTAGAATCACCAATTAAGCTCAACATGTTTTTGGACTGTGGGAGGAAGCTGGAGAACCCAGTGAGAACCCACGCTGCACAGGGAGAACATTCAAACTCCACACAGAGAGATCCCAGGCATCCTAACCGGGACGTGAACCAGGGATCTTCTAGCAGTGAGGCAACGATGCAAACAACTGAGCCAACTGTGCAGCCTCAAATAAAACATCCTGTCATTTTTTTTACAAACTTTAGAGAAAACCCAAGCATCATTTAAATTAAACAACCGTTCCCATCTGTCATCGTCCATGTGCTAAAATATTTCTGGATTCTGAACAGACGTCTTATTAAATATAGATATTTCAACTTGTGATAAAAGGATGGTACAGAAGAAAATGCAGTCTCATCATATCAGATAATTCATACAACATGTTGTCCTGTAGAATGTTTGTACATCTTCCAACTACAAGTCGGCTGTGGAGCTAAAGAATTCACTGAACCATCAGGCACATCACACCCATGCATTGATTGAGTCATCATTTTTTTACTCTGGAAAGAAACCCCAAAGCTTTCATCTCCAGCATCCCCACATGTGGGTGAGGAATGGGGCAGTCCAGCAGGCTGTTCAGCCCTTAACACCTGCCTCTTCTCTGTCTGTGACTCCCACACCATGGGCTTTATAGAAATGTTGATGATTTTAGGACAGTAGACATCTTTTCGGAGCAGATGGGCTCCACTTCAACAAATCTGGCAGCTGTTTGCTCTCCAATAATATGTTATATAATATACAGTATCCACCTGCATCCAATAGAAGTCCGTTTTACCAACCTGTTGACCAGTCCCTCAGAGACTGAGGTCCCTCAGGCCCTAGCTGCTATTGCTTCAGCGCCACTTTAAACAGTGATGCATACTCTATTGGACTAAGGCCTTCTGACAAAACAGTTCAGTAATTCTAGTCATTATCACTGATAGACATAACTAAAAACAACATAACACCAAACAGACTTAGTGTGACTTTTAATCATCTTAGATCCATATGCACTCATAAACTATATGCCGATCTAATCCTGAAGAACTCCTTAAAGGTGACACTTTCATAGGTCCATCCAAACACAACATTTCTTATTAACACAATGATAACCACAATGATCACGTTTTTAACTGAGACATGGCTGAACTTAGATGGACCTGCTGCTTTTATTGAAACCTCACTTCTAAATTAAAAAAATTACACTTCTCTAGGATTCTAATGCCTTTTTTTTTTTTTTTTTTTTTAACTGTTATTGGCTTTCTAAAATAAGATATTCTAGAGAAAATGTGAGGAAGCACTATCTTAAAACTGAAGTGGCTGCATGTTTGATTGATCTTTTATGTATCACTGGCAGAAATTATGCCATCCTCCTGTGATATTGTTGGATATTGTTTTAACAGTAAACTAAGATTAACCCTTGATATGGTGGCTCCATTAAGACAGGAGGGAAGTACCCTGAATTCCACATCTCCCTGGAAATAAAAAAATAATAAATTAAAACATAAAAGCAGAACTGTTTATTAGCAGAAAGACGAAACTAACTTACAATCAGTTATCAAATTTTAGGTGAACAGCAAACTTTTTATTATAAGACAATTAAACAGACACGAATACTTAAACTGATAACTGACAGCTGGAATAAACCAAAACTTGTTTATGCAACTACTATTTAACCCTTTCTATGAATCTGAACAGAACGTCTACTCCATCGGTTTTACATGAGTAACACTGAGGAAACGTGCCCTGGTTGATGCTGAGATGCTTCACAAAGTTATTTCCCAAATTAAACTGGCAACCTGCCCTTTGGAGCCTATTCCCACACCCGTTTTAAAATAACTTCAGAACTTTTTAAATAAGAGCTACTTAACGTTAAAAATAATCCTTTCCAGATGTGTGTTCTGTTCTTAAGAACATTACAGTTAAACCCCATTTGAAGGGAAATAATTAAGATCCCTCAGTACTTATCAATCGACCATTTTAAATAAAATTGTAGTGAAAGTTGATTGTAATAAGTTAAAAGATTTTTTAAACTGTCATCACTTTTTGAGAAACAGCAAAGTGAGACAGCACGAATCCAGACTGTAAAGGACCTGAGATCCAATATGGAGTATATTCTTAAAGACAGACTTCAGTCTGATTAATCTCTCTGATACTGTTTGAACTGATTTGAATCTTATCTCACTGATAGAGATTTTTTTACAAGCACAGATGAGTGTTTATTTAAAAGCTATATAAAATAAATTATGGTCTTGGTCAGGGTTGTATTTAGGACCTGTTGTTTTCAATCTTTAAATGCTGCCTCTTGGAAGTGATCAAGTATCAAATGTTGGATGTGAGAGAAGTTTTAATAGCTAAATCAGGACAAAACTGAGTTCTTTGTCATTGGTGATCTGTGAGGTACTGTTTTTGTTTTTTAATCTACTTTTAATCACATTTCACTTTTATGAAAAGTGCTATATGAAGTCTGACTGATAGAATAACTGTGAAGAACTGAGTCAGACATCCAGTGGGGTCAGTGACCTTTTACCCTGCTTTCATTTGTTTTTTTTTGTTTGTTTTTTCACAAAATAAGCAAATAATTTCATTGTCCTATCATGCTACATTTCCCCATAATTCAAGAATCCAGACCATGTTACATTAAACAGGCAAAACGTAGTGAAGCTCTCAAGTGACTATGAAGCTTAGACAAGATTATATAGATTTGAACCATTTTTTCCTGATTTTGAGGTCTTTAGTAACATTTTTGGATTGTATACACCTGTTCCATACATTCTTTAAATTCATTGTAATTCTGTCCCTCTCCTCTCCAGGCACCTGATTGTGCATCCCTCCTCCTCCCCATTTCTACCTCGTTCTGGTTGCCTAGGGCATCTCAGCCAGTCACCATCTGTCATCTGCTAACTTTGTTCCACCACCAGCCTCTAGACTCCAGAGGGTCCTGTCCTCATCTCTTACCTTCATCTGGGACTCTGGGACTCCATGATGTTGTTTCTCCCTAAAGACTAAGTGCCAAAATTCTTTGATGTAGAATGCACAGGTTTCTTCAATTAACTTTTGTTTATATCGTCCATTT
>NW_007579105.1:56904-69550 GCF_000690725.1 Stegastes partitus | reverse complement strand
TTCAACCCTCGAGAGACAGGTCACATTTCTGGAAAAGGTGCTGGGCACCACGGCCGTATGGCACAACCCTCTCCTCTCCCGGTTGAGAGACCCGGCTTCGTCCGAGGACGAGAGGCTCCCGGTCGAAGTCCAATAATTCCTTCTTGTCCCTGTTTCACAGAGCAGCAGAGAAACTGGAGGTGCAGTGGCCGTCGCCTCTGCTGACTCAAAAACCATCGCTGTTCGCGGGATTCTTTCTTCCTCCCGAGCCAGCCACGGTGAAAAATAGCCTGCACCCAGACTTTGTCTCGGAATTGACCTCAACATGGAGCAAACCACTGTCCACCCGCGTCACCGTGCCTGGCTATGAACAGTATTTGGACTTGGACGGTGCTGAAAAAGCTGGCCTGGTTAATCCACTGCCTATGGAGCTGTACCTGGCTGCTTACCTGGCTCCATCCCACAACCACGGTGTGGGCGGCCCCACATCACTCCCGTCCAAGCACTACAGGTTCTCTGCTTCGCAGCTGGAGAAAATTTACTGAGAGTCGCTACAGACTATATTCTCTGTGCTTCCCGCGGTGCAGCGCTCTCCCTCGGCAGAGAGATGGCTTCCACCTTCGTGGCACAGAGACACCTGTGGCTGACGCTTTCTGATGACCCGGATAGAGACAGAGCCATGTATCTGGATGAACTAGTCTCCAGTGAGGGCCTGTTTGGTCAATCGCTGGACGCCATCTAGGCAAAATTTGAGCTGAGGAAGAAACAGGCACAGGCTCTGTGCAGCATCATCCCCAGGCGTGATGCGAAGCCCAAATCCTCCTCCAGCTCTTGCACACCTGTAGCTCCACAACCCCCTCCCAAGAGGGCAGCACCACCCACGAGCCAAGGCTCCCGGCCAGTGAAGCTGCAGCCGCCCACGCAACCTCCACACCATTCTGGTTGGAGTAAGGGTCCACCTCCAGGCTTCCAGAGAAACCTGGCACCGAGGACAAAGAACAACCAGTCATCCTAACCTGGGGACTGAGAAGAGAGGGGCTCCAGCAGCAGGGAGACACTGCTGCCCCTTATGTGTTGCCGCCCAAGAGGTGCCTTCTTTGTTCTGTTCAGTGGTTCAGTCCCAAACGGCGCTGCACTCCCCTAACACAGTCTCCCAATACACACAAGTGCACTTGTGTTGTCTCAGGGAGCCCCCAGTTTGGGTGCTTTGAATTTTTCTCAGGTGACCATGAAATGTTCACAATGTTTGCCACTCTTTCAGTGCCCCAATGAAGGTGCCTTCTGTTCTTTCCAAAAACTTGAATGTTCAAGGTTTGCATAAAATAAAGAATTCTCTGTCATTTCAAAAAAAAATGCAGAGCAGATAAAAAAAAGTCCAGCCAGGGGACTCCACCAGCACACAAGAGGGTGACAGCCCTCCACCTACAGTGCTCCAAGGCAGTCGACTGGCAGCACAGCTCCCTCAATGGCGCGCATGCGCGCTCTTTCCTTGGGTACTATTGCCATGGGTTACCGTCTGCAGTTTCGTTTCAGGCCTCCTTGTTTCCTCTTGGTGGTAAACACTGTAGTAGCGGACGAGGCTGCAGCGGTACTGAGGGAGGAAATACACAGTCTCCTACACAAGAGAGTGATACGAGTGGTCCCCACTTCAGAGGCGAACAAAGGTTGGTACAGCCGCTATTTCGTTGTTTCGAAGAAAGGAGGTGGACTTCGTCCTATTTTGGACTTGAGAGTGTTAAACCGATATCTACAAACTTACAAGTTCAGGATGTCAACGCTCAGACAACTTCTGACTGCGGTTGGTCCGGGGGATTGGTTTACAACCATAGATTTAAGAGGCGCTTACTTTCATGTAGCGATACACCCCGACCACAGGAAGTTTCTAAGGTTTGCATTCGAAGGCACAGTCTACGGATACCTGGTACTGCCATTTGGTCTGTCACTCGCTCCCTGCACCTTCAGCAAATGTGTTGAAGCGGCGTTATCTCCTCTCCGGGAGAAAGGCGTTTGCATCTTAGCGTACCTGGACAACTGGGCTCTGGTAACCAGCTCCAGAAAGCAGGCAGAGACACAGCTGTTGCTAGTTCTGTCACACATTCAAACACTAGGGAATTTCCAGAAAAGCTTGCTAGCCCCAAGCCAGCAGTTTTCTTTTCTCAGACTGGAAATATGCTCCATTACCAGCCAAGCACGTCTGTCAGAGCACCGGGTGGCCACGTTTTACCTCTGCCGCGCTCAGTTTCAGTCGGGACGCAGATTGCGTCTTCAGACGATTTTATAGCTGACTGGCATGATGGCGTCTATAATCACTGTTTTGCCGCTCGGGCTGTTGAAGATGCGACCATTTCAGCACTGGAATCGCTCTCACCATCTGTGTCCGTCACGTCACCTCCAGAGGAGGTGGGGCCGTGATATCCCATACTATATATGTTCTACCTTGTTCTTCTCCTTCAGGGAACAGAAGTTATAGACATAACATTTCATTTTCTATTGGAGGGATTATTTTAATTGGTGCCAGACAAGAGCTATATAGCAGGTATAATTATAACTTTCTTTACAGATGGAGTTTGATATGAAGAGCAGGGTAAAGGCTTTGCTGTGGTACTGCATTGGTACTATGCAGAGCTTAGCAGATGTATTGTACGTCTATATGTTGTAGCTGCTTGCTGCCACTTGGGGGAAGCGTAAGAACGATGTGAAACATCTGAAAATGTGGGAAATTCTTATTTGTGTTTGTGTTGTTTGTTGGTTCTGTTGCTGTTGTTACTTTTGCCTCTGCTGTGAAAAAGACAGAAGTCGAGTACAATCAGCTAATAAAAATTTGTCAAGGCCAGAGAGCATTACTGGTCGGCCCATTGCAATCAGTCACAAGCAGTGCTTATAAACGCATGCATTATTCATAATACTAAAAGGACTCTTTACCCACATAGCGTCATCACTGCAGGGCGATGCATTGTTGGCTTGTTGGAGGACTGTACACAGAGGACTCCACACAAGTGTGTCTCAATAGCCTCTGGGTTGGTTGGATTTCCATAATTCTTCACCCTGCATACACAGAGCTATGCACACCGACACCAATGTGAAAACATAAATCCGCCTTAAGTTAAATCATGTATACCAACAGCCTAGTCTTTTCCCTGAAGCGCGATTGCAAAAGGGCTTGCAGAGGAAGAAACAAGACGAGGTCGGTTAAAGCACCTTAAATAGCTGTATGAGATGTGCCATCAAGATGCATAACACCAGCTGATTTGGACTGGCACTCAACCTTGTGGGAAATTTAACTGCAAAGAAAATATGTAAATTTGGTTGGCAGTTGTGTCTGTCAAGCTCTGGGGTCAAATCATTCCAGATGTTGACCTTATGAAGCTAAACTAAAGATATTGCCAGTAGTGTGCAAAGCTGTCACTAAGGTAGACAATGGCTACTCTGAGGACTCTTTAACATGAAGCATATATTGCCTTATTTGTACTTTTTTAGTTTCTCATGATTTCACTTTTAATTTTGTTCATGAAAACTCAACTCAAACAAAACAAAATTCATGATCGTGCACTGTGAGTTAATAAGTATTTTCACCAATTTGACACCACCTATGTTTAGGAAAACGTTCAGACTACAAGGGAAAGGTTTCCAATGGCCAGTAAAAAACAATGAGAAGCCATGTTTGTTGTTGGTGACTTGTGGAGTTACTGAGATTGACAAAACAGTTTTTTTTTTGTTATCGTCGTCGTTGCTTTTGTCTTGTCACATGATTCAGAGATGCTGCTATGTGCTGTATACATGTATTAAATAGTTTTACTCATGTTGGGTCTATTTCTGTGTTTTTTCTCATTTGTAGCTCTTTGGGCCACTGTAGACAGGTGCAATCTGAATAAAATATACGAAATTGCTATTGTTGTCTTGTTTTAATTGTTTACTCCTGTATTTCTTCCACAACCTGCCTGTTGTTCCATAAAATATAAAAATACTGAATGTATTAAAATCAGTGATGTTGCAGAGCTCCTACATGACTTACATGAATGTGGTTCTTTTCAGACTGAGGAGCTTTTAGCAAGGATATATGTGGTCTTTTAGTCAAATTGATGCACAACGAGCTTCGAATGTTGTGGAGGTTAGGGTTAGTTACAAATTAGTTGTTCATAAAAACATAGATTTGCATACTCTCACCAAGCTCGTTATTGTCAGCAACTTTACACCAGCTTATTGATGCAATTACCCCATCAACAAATAATGTAGCAGCAGTGCAGCATGTAATCCTGCAAATACAGATCAGGTCAAATCCCAGTTTTATATTTGTGTGGTAGTCTGTACTTATACACTTTTATACACAAAACAATACAAAAGACAGAAAAAAGTGAAAACACTGACAAGATGAGTTACCTCAAAGAATCTGTGATGATAAAATGTCAGCTTCATGTTTTTGCTCTCATTTAAAAGAAGTACTCAGTTTTACCTGCACAGAGCTGATACATATGTTGCACAGAATATGTATTAGCTCTGTTTTTCTATCACACTTCAACATGAGCCTGGTGTTGTCAGTCTTTCACCGTTAAGGGTGTTGAATTAATTTTCAGATGGAAACACTGGCTTACACTGGATTCTCAATATACAAACTAAGATTAGTGTTTCCAAATGTATCTGCAATGTTGAGAACTGCTGAATGTTGTTGGTTTCACATGGTAGCTAATTCTTTTGCTTCTCAGGGACTGTATGAACTCAGTCTTGGACAAGGGTATCTGAGGACAGTAATGACATAACACAGAAACACATTGGCTTTCTCCAAGGTGATTAAATCAGCAGCAATTAAAGCAACCTGTCTCTAAAGATGCAAAACAGTGACAAAGTACTAAAGAATTTCTGATAGTCTATTTATTATCCATTTTCTTACAATACAAACAAGTTGAACCAGATATTTCATAGGACAATTTTAGTACAGGTGCTGTACTTTCAGTCCAGATACTTTTCTGCAATAATATTGCCTGTAAACAGAAATTGAAAAGTAAATGAATTGCTGCTTTACAGCAACAAAGCCACTCAAAATTTCAAGCTAAATTTGAGTTGTTCAGCTGTTCTTTCCATTTCAGCTATGACACAAAAATGTGTTTCTCATATGCCTACATGACTGGGGCCTATCCCAGCTGACTTAAGGCAAAAGCATGACTACACAGAGAGACAGACAATGAAACACATTCCAATTCACATCATCATATAGAATCACCAATTAACTTAAGCATGTCTTTGGACCGTGAGGAAAGCCTGATTTAATCAAGGTGTTGGAACAACTAGTCGGTGGATTGTTGGCACAAGTTTGTAAAATGAAGGCATGGTAACAAAGAAAATACTCATACATTTAACAGACTTACATAAACATGCCTACAAATATAAAATGTAAGACCTGGTTGACACCTGGGTTTATCGCTAAAGTGGCTTGGCAACCAGAACAGAACTGGTCCTGTGTTGATGGAAATGTCTCTCCACTGTGCAGGCTTACTTGTAGTTTCTATAGTTTCCAGAAGCACAATATGAGATATATTCTTTTATTATCAGACTCCTCTCCTGTGGAACCAATTCCTAGGTGTGTTTGGGAAGCAGATGCCCTCTTTTTTTTCAAGGTTAGGCTTAACGCTTTTATTTTTGAAAAAGCTTATAGTTAAGGTTGACTCGGGTGATTCTGAACCATCCATTAGCTGCAGTGGAACCTCCAATGATGTAATGAGCACCTCTCCTCTGTTTCACTCTCCATATATTTATATGCCATGTATATGCATGGTGCTAACTCTTTATCTTCTCTCTCCTGTAATTTGCTTTGTCCTCTTTGTTCTCTCTCTCCCTCTACCCTTCTGCAGGTATCTCTGGCTCCACAGCTGCATTTGTCTGATATGTGGTTACTCATTAATATCCATCTATTCCTCGTTCTCTCCTGTTATACCAACCAGTTAAGGAAGACAGTTTTCCATCTTGATTCTAGTTCTGCCTAAGGTTTCTTTCTATTAAAAGGGACATTTTTCTCTCTGGTGTTGTCAAGTGCTGCTTAAGGGGGGAATTGTAGGGCTCCTCTTTATGATACGGTAAGGACATAACCTTACGATGTTAAAGAAAAAAACTGAATGCAATTCTACAGTACAATTTAACAGTAGTGTGCCACCTTTATTTTGACTCATTTAATTTGTGTGGCTCTGGTGTGGCTGTGAATCTGAATCCTTGAGAGTTGAGCCATTGAGTTTTGCTGAAATTCGTGGCAGTGTTTTTAAAGACTGTGTTAATTATGTGCCACAGGAACCTGCTGTACTCTTCATATTCCTTCATGTCATTTTGCCTGACAGATTACATTCCTCATATTTTCATGAGGTGTGTTCCTGTCAGCTGAATTGCTGCAATAAAGGCAATCTGGCATTTTTTTGAGAACTAAATTATGACTTCCAAATAATGAAGGCCAAAGGGATGCTAAAATAAAAAAAATAAATTAAAAAAAGGTGTAATTATTGTGAGTCATGGCTTCTGTTGACATGTATTAAACAGTAAAATGTTTGATGGTTTTGGAATATTTCTTTGGTTTCGTGATGATAAAGCTGCAGAGTAGTTCCCTGTGCAGAATCTTAGCTGTTCCTAGAACTACACTCTTGAACAGAGACCCTCGATGTTGTACCTAGAATCTTCTCACAGACCCTAATGTTCCTGGTACCACTGGGACCACCTTAGCCTTCATCTTCCACATTTTTTTCAGTTGTTCCTTCAGCTCCTGGTACTTTCTTTTTCTTTTCCTGCCCTTTTTGTTGGCTGGGATTACAACATCTACCCTAACTGCCATCTTCTGCTCTTTGGGTATTTTATTTTATGAGAGCATACATGTTGATGGCTTGGGACTTGGTCGTCCTATTGAGCTGGGATGGCTTCTGGCATGGCTTCTTGACAGAGCTTCTCTGGAGGTATTTGGTTAGCATCCTGATCATGGCTCCAATGATGGTGTCTTGTATGTCTGCTGCCTTCTAGTAACTGCACCTTGTCACCTTTCTTTGCCATGATATAGCCAGTCTGAGTGAAATCCCAATAATCTCATTGTGGGTCCTGGTGAGGTGGAATAGTTAGGCAATGTCTTGCTCACTCCTCACTCATGGCGTACAGTTTGATGATATCATGTATAAGAGGTGGTCAACTTCTGAATCTGTTGCCACTCTTTGGGATTCAGCAGTGCGTCACCATGATGTATGCCATATTGTTTTGCATACATGTCTTGAGTTCTTGATGATGTTATGAATGTTGTGTTAGTCTTGTATATCTGTTGTATAGCATGAGTATCCATGTGTTGGTCTGCCCAGTGTTGAAGTAATTGCTCACTTGAGGACATCTTCATGTACGTCTTCATTTAAAAACACTGAACTAAACATTAAACAATGTCAGTTGACCCAGGTAAGTCAAGCAAAGGGTGAAGTGAAGCAATACCACTGGAGGATGCTTTGAAAAGGCAAGAAATTTTTTTTCCCGACAGCCACATGGCAACAATGATTAAATGGTAAATAGTCTGCACTTATAAAGCACCTTTCTACCCTAGCGGTACTCAAAGTACTTTACAGTGTTTCCCATGCATCAGTTCACACACACTCACAAACCAACAGCGACAGAGCTGCCATGCAAAACAGAGCTGACATGCAAGCCTGCCATTGGGAGTGTCTTGCCCAAAGACACTTCAGCATGTGAAGGGGTGGGGGATTGAACCACCAACCTTGCGATTAGTGGACAATTACTCAACTATCCATCTATCCATTATCTATACACCGCTTAATCCTCACTAGGGTCGCAGGGGGGCTGGAGCCTATCCCAGCCGACTCAGGGCGAAGGCAGAGGACACCCTGGACAGGTCACCAGTCTATCGCAGGGCCACACTTAGAGACAGACAAGCCCACTCACATTCACACCTATGTACAACTGAGAATCACCAGTTAACCACAGCATGTCTTTGGACTGTGGGAGGAAGCTGGTGCAAACGGTGAGAACCCAAGCAGGCACAGGGCAAAATGCAAACCATGGACTTGGAACTGTGAAGTGACAGTGCTAACCACCGCTCCACTGTGCTGCTCATGTCAACATGTACAATCATTTTATATCAGAGCTCTTGTCTGAACTGAAACACAAACTCCTCAGGGTTAAAACTTTAAATCTGCATGTGTCATGTGATCATATTCTCACGTGTTCCTTTTTATTTCCACAAAAGCGTTAACATATGCTGTGCAGCCTATACAAGCCATATGTAGTTTGTGTTTATGTAGGAAATGTTTAAGGATTTAGAGGAATTTGTCTTCCCATAGAGCAGATCAGAAGTGCAGACTGAAAACCATTATGCTTTTCTGTCTGAATTATTTTAATAGACCATTAGACTGCAGCATTTTAAGTGGGAGGAAAGGTTGTTTCATTGGGGCTATGGTGGCCACACACAACTAATCATAATGAGTGAGCTGGTTGCCAACAGCAGCCTAATCTAACCTCATTTCCTGCTGTATCTGGAAATTAACAGCTTGGTTCACAAAATGTTGTAGACAGCACTTTGGTCAAATTCTTACTGGCTTGTAAATCTAGAATGCTATCTAGTTGTGGAGCTTGAACAATAGCAGAAGTAAGCATTTTCATGTCACAAAAGCTTTCCACCTTCAAGTTTCTAATATCTACAAAACACATAAACATAGGTTTCCACCAGATGCGATTTTTAAGACACAAATTAAAGTACAAAATACTGGATGTGCTGCACACAGTGGCTCACTGCGTTATAGACTAAAAATCCCAGGGTTGACTCACGTTCATGTTGAAAATGTTGCCGCTGCATTATGTGAAAGACCACTTAGAACAAAGACGTAATCATCATCACTTGCTTCCCTTTGACAATACTACCATCATATCATCAAAGAAATTGCAGCTCTCCATTCAAAGCTCAGTCAAAATGAATTTGTCTTATTAGTTCACGTTTGTAGGTGTCACTTGAAGAGGCTGCAGTAGCCTGTTTGTAGGATTGCACATAAAATATAACAGGATACGCTGACACATGAATAATTTTTACATATATAAATTATTGTAAAAGATCATTAATTATAAAAAACATTTTAGAAGAACAACATTCTATGTAATATTCTTTATGTTTATGATTTGTATGTTCTAAAATGTTGCAATGCGATATTAATCTATGACTTATTAGGCTGTGTTGTGTTCATACAGAGGGGGGAAATGTAGGAATTAAAAAAAAACATCTACATGAATAAAAGCTAAATGTTGATATAAGGCATGCTCGAGCTTACCAGATTAAAAATGTCCAAATATAGCCATAAAATATTCATTATGCTTTAATTAGCTATGAGCAGATACAGTATACAACAGAGCAAGACATGCAATATTAATTAAATGAAATGTCAAACGATTCTAGCACTGTATAGTAGTTGTATTACTTAAAAGCTGAACAGTAGTGTATTTGCTCTTATTTAAAATGCAAAAAGAACAGTTTAGATTTACTATGTTTAAGATACAGGCTATACAGTAGAAGCTCAATGATACAAAAGTCAGGACATTTGTCATTACTGACATTCGAGGCTTTTGTCTACACTTTTTGTCGACCTTTATTTTAATTGTAAGATGTACTGACTTTTGTTGCATGAAGTTTCTACTACATATATAGATATAGATGACATTTGGTTCCCAAATAAAGAAATGCACAGTAACACTGATAATAACTATCCACAAAAGATTTATTGACTACCACTACAAACAATAAAACAACCATGACACAGCAAACAAACAACTGAATAAATGCCAGTGATCGTCATTGGAAGCAGTCATGCAGAGGGATGACCAATTAAGAAGCACTTTGGAATTGAGAAGTCAATTCCTAAATGTTCAGCACAGAAAAAGTGATACTTGCCTTGCCTGGATGTAGCTGCAGGATCAATGTGTGGCATCAGGAGAAGAGGGGAAATAGAGAAGGTTGCAGCAGGGTGCGTTGTAGTGGAGATCTGGAGGCTGGAGCCTATCCCAGCCAACTCAGGGTGAAGACAGAGGACACCCTGGACAGTTGGCCAGTGTATAGCAGGGCCACACTTAGAGACAGACAACCAAGCACACACATTCACACCTATAGAGAATTTAGAATCACTGTGGGAGGAAGCCGGACAACCCGAAGAGAAACCACACTACACGGGGAGAACATGCAAACTCCACACAGAACTCACGGGCATCCTAACCGAAACGTGAACTGGGGATCTTCTAGCTGTGAGGCGACGGTGCTAACCACTGCGCCACCTTGCAGCCACAGATTAAGAACATGTTCATTCTTCTATAGAATGTTCTGGGCATTAGCAAGTAAAGAACGCAATTTCCTGTTTTTCCAGAGGTGTGATTATCCTCAGACCTGACCATCTGTGGTCATTATCAGTTCTTTTGGAAGGTAGATGTCCTGTTGTCTCCAAGAGGTTCTTAAATGGTCACTTCACTGTAAACATCGGGTCAGTTTGTTACCGTTTGCATAATGTAGATCATCCACTTGGATGGAAGTTTGAAAGCTATGAGAGAGGATCTTGGAATTTGTTGTATGTCACTCTGGCATGCATCACATGACAAACGGTTGTACTGCTCCTTGGCACGTTCTAAACATCACAAGTGTGCTCATGTCAGTTTCACTGATGACAGGCTTTCTGTCTTGTATGCTAGTGGCCATCGGTGTATTCACTTTGGGGCCTGTATTTTCAATAGAATGATCCAAAAACATTTGTTTTTAAATGTGTCTGTAAAAGGAAATACTGCACTTGTCAACTTAAAAATAACACAGTTATTGAGAACTGATAGACTTTAAAATCATTTGACATTTAAGTGGCATTTCACTGCAGTGTACTCCCTTTTGTATTTTGTATGTAGGAATTTTTGAAAAAAGCATCATGTGGATAAAGGTAAACTATCAATGTAATGCAAACATGTTTTATACCTTGGCTTCTTTTTATTTTTTTATTTTTTTTCATTTACCCACTTACACCATTCTAAGAGTGCCTGAACATAACTATAAAATTGTAATTCATGCTTTGATTCGCTATGAGCAGATATTATGTTGCAAGAGCTGTGTTAGTATTGTGACTTGACACATTTTTGCACAAAGTGAGAACAGAAGATTTTGTCCCCAATCATTGACGTGAAAAGTGTACTAGGAGTGCCTTTTGAACAGGAAGACATATTGGAAGTGAAAGTGGGTAGCATTGAGAAACCTGGATAAAATGTACAGTGCTCCTTTTTGTTTCTGAGTTGGCAAATTAAGATTTCTCAGAACTATATATGGTTGCATGTGCAAACAAAGGATGCACAATCCTGCTCGTGTCCATATAAACACATGCTGTATTGATTTTAGATTGATGTACTCTTTAATAATAAATGTAATGTTTTTTCTTGAATGCCTTTAAAATATTACAGTTAAACCACTAAAGGAAGCCTGAGGTTAAAGCTATTCTGCTGCCAAACACCACTAATTGCCTTACACATTTGGTGTAGGTTATGTTTATTAAGCATACACTCCAAAACTACTGAAAAGGTTAGGGTTAGGGTTCCTTTTCGAGGGTTGTTACAGACCCAGTAAAACTTTGTGGAGAAATTTATTTTTGTTGTTTTGTTTTTTTTAACATCTTGACACTGGCGAATATTTAGAAGCGAACAGTCTCAGGAATAATTGGGAGCTGAGAGCTTAAGTGAATAAAGTGTGAATCAGATGATATGAATCAGAATCTGTCCGAATAGTGGTCATTAGAAACCATTACTGTGCTGCCATTTTAGCAACAGCATTAAGATAATTAGACGTAAAAGGTGTAACCCCAGATGTATGCCTGAAAAGGCTCCTGATATTTAACACCTGATATACGTATTAGGTGTCTCTTTGGAAACACAGCATCCAGACACCAATTTGGGCCTCATTGCTGAGGCTCTAAAACCTGCAGTTTGTTTTTGTCTGTGGTACTTTATTAGAGGTTTGATTGCCACTGTAACATGTGGGCCATTATTATAAAACAGAGACTGCAGCCTTTCACATCCCCACATTGATCTAAGATCTCTGGCTATTTTCCAGCCACTGCATGTTATTTACACTGGCTGTGTATACATATTGACATGACCCTAGCAGTTCATCTAGATTGGATAACACAGTATGCGTCATGAGTTTGATAGATGTCAGCCTTGGACATGTCAATACACTCTACATCGAACAGTCGCAATATTAACACCACAGACAGGTGAAGTGGAGAAACATTGATTCTGTTGTTACAGTGGCATCTGTCTATGGGTGGAAGTGAACAGACGGTAGTAGCCTCGTTTAGCGATATGCTCTCTGCCATAATGTAAATTGTTCAGGAAGCATTTGAGGAATAAAAGCTCAAGGTGTTGGCTTGGCTTCCAACTCTCTACAGCTCAGTCTGATCAAGCATCTTTGGCATGAGTTATAAAAATGTAACTTTAAATTCACTTGATATTTTCAACTAACTGTGCATTTTTGGTTTTGTCTGTTCGGTATGCTGCTTGTGTCCTTGCATGTCGACTGGGATGCTATTGTTGGTTAACTACATACAGAATGTACCAAGCAGCATATTCTTAACAATCAGACTCTATACCAATTACTGAAGTACTCAGTGGTACCTTATATTTATTTAAATCGCTTTGTTTTTTT
>NW_007579105.1:21960-52804 GCF_000690725.1 Stegastes partitus | reverse complement strand
ACTTTTTAATTCAGGAATAATGCTGGAAACCAGATGTAAATTATCTAAGGTTTATCTATACTACAATAAGAAAATAAAAACTGTGCAAAAATATGTAACAAGAAACTGCCACTTTAATAGTGGTAATATATAAATCTTATTTCAATTTAAGTTCTTGAAACAAATCTGTGAACTGTAGAATATGAGGATTTTGGAGTGGCCACTAGACACTATATTGTAGAATATCTTTAAGTAAACAAGTAAATTCTAATAAATTCATATTTCTGATTATCTTGCTGCCTTTTTTAGTGTGTTTCTTTATGTTTTGGAATCAAAATGTTGAGACACTTATAATTCCGATTTTCTTTTTACATTCACACTAGGCTTTGAAGCCTTGTAGGGTCCTTACAAGATATATACATCTTTTTCATGATCAGTTTTTCTTCAAATATAGCAATAAGCAGGACCAATCGCTGCACTCATTAGCTGCTGAACCATTAGTTTTTCCAAGGCAGTCATCTGTTGTCTGGCCTGTGATTTTAAGGTCCAAAAACTTACATGACCTCTGATACCAGAGAGGTTACACATTGTTATGTCAATCCTTCGATGGCACACTTGTGTATTCCAGGACATATTACATCGAATGATAATCTAATCAAATTAGATTAGATTACACTGTGGTTGTACGCGAGGTATATGTCCCATTGCGGAAAACCATATCAGAAGCCATGCAGTCCTTTGGAAAATCCAGAGGGTTACATGGTGCTTGTCTTTTTAATGTTACAGCGCAGTAATCCACCTGCTCTGCATCTAGTCCAGACTCCAGCCACCGAAAACACACAATTCGCTGGAATGAACGCCGGAAATTGTCTGACACAAAACCATACAGAATAGGATTGGCACCACTGTTGGCATAGCTTAGGATGACAAAAAGTTGAGTGACCATTGGGTCTGGCGGCCGGTGGAAAACACTGACCAGCTGGACAATGTAGAAAGGCATCCAACAAACAACAAATACTGCCACGACCAGCAGCACCATCCGGGTGATCTTCTTCTCTGAGCGTCTTCGTTGAAGCCACCCAGCTTTTAGCCCCACTGCTCGCATTCTGGCCACCATGAGACAGTAGCACAAACAGATGGCTCCAACTGGCAATAGAAACCCCAACAGAAAGGTATAGACCACGAATGCTTCTGACCATGCCGCTTCAGGCCACAAAAAGTTGCAGTCCACCCCACCGTCCTGTGCAGGGACAGTGTCTGCGAAAATAATGATGGGCAAGATGACGATGAGCGAAAGCCCCCAGACGCACACATTGACAACTTTGGCCACGGTGGGTCTGCGGTAGCGAGCAGCCTTGATTGGGTGGACCACTGCTACGTAACGGTCAACACTCAGCACAGTTAGGCAGAAGATAGATGTAAACATATTGATACCATCCACACTCAGCACCAACCTGCACATCAGTGACCCAAAGGGCCAATGACGAACAGCTGCTGAAGTGGCTAGAAAAGGAACACTCAACATGAACAACTCATCAGCAATAGCTAAGTTGAGGATGTAAATGTTTGTGGCTGTTTTCATTTTGGCATACTTCAGAATAACATAGATGACCATGGCATTGCCAGTAAGACCTACACAGCAGACCAGAGCATAGATGGATGGGATGATGATTTTACTGGCGTCAGGCTCTTGGTAGTAGTCCTCATAGTCCATGCTTGTGTTGTAGGGTAGCCCTGTTGGATAGGATCCATAGTCCTGGCTCCCATTAAAATCCATCGTCCCTTTTAGTGAGTAGGTGACACCAACTATACGGCTGAATGACACCAGCAAACAGAACTATAGAGAGGCGAACAACACAACCTTGATTAATACTAAATTGTGCAAGCCCCTATGTTTGTCTAGACATGGATGTTATTTTTTGTTTTTTTAACAATGTAGTTTATTTGTTATATTTAACAAGTCTGTTTTAGCAATATATTAACACCATTCTCCACCAACTCAACCCTGTCTGGTGGCTGCATCTACGAAAATGGACAGAGAGTACAAAATGAGTTTAATTTTGAAAAATATGTCCATGTGTGCTAACATTCCTGAATTACTTTATGTGTGCTTTATTTTATCTCATGCTAACTATGTCATTGTTGCAAAAAAATTTCAAACAGTGATATTCTCATAGGGAGTGCTGCATTTTTCTTATTCATCTATCTCTGACAGATGAGAGAATGTCACAAGAATTCACAAAGTCTTACATAGCTATATTCTTAGATACCATCATCCAAGACAGTAAAAAACATCCATTATTTCCTCCTGTCATAGTCCATGTCTCTTTGATTTTCCTTGGTTTCTTGTATTTTTGCTTGTCAATAACTTTTCATTGTGAAGTTAAGACAACATTGATCCTTCTTTTCCATTTAGCCATAGAAAAACTGGAATTTCTCTAAAGGCACTTAGTGTACCATAATTCACAGGATTCTTAGCAAGCAATCACATCGTTCTGTTTTCATGCAGGAAAAAGCATACTTCTTTGTGGCCATTTGTTGTAGACGATAATACTTACAGTTGATATGATCAAAAGAAAGGTATGATCATTTGGAGACACAACATATAAAACACTCCATCCGTTGAAATTGTGTGTTGTGGCAGGTCAAATTATGTAGAGTGTCCACTTAAAGAGGGTGTCGTTTGGCTCCTGGGCTCATATTGTCTGGTTGATAGAGTCTCACAGTTGTTGCTGAGTGCAGCAAAATCATGTAAATACAGAAGCTTCTCCTCAGGATACATTATGCCCCCATTTTCTGTGACCTAAATTATGAAAACCTGTGAAAAAACAAAAAACAAAAAAACAAACTGTCACTTATTTTGCATCTGACAGACACCAAGCACAACATCAAAGTACAAGTGAATCATACCTAAGAAGATCTGACACTGTATTCGTTTTCCTGGTAGACCTCTGCATTTACCAGGAATGTATATCCCTCAAGATACTTCTTTAAATTTTCTGAAGCTCTGCAGTCATACTTGGCATACAAATTAAATACTATCCACAAGTTGTAAAACACACCATGAAAACTAGGACTTCCTTTAGGGCAATGAAGCAGCATGGTCAGAAGCAGTGATGGTCTGTTGCTCCTTAAGTTGCTGTTTAATGGTGACCTGGATGGGAGTGCCACGGCTAAAAGCTGGCTTGCTTATTATAGGGGTGTCTATATCTGCCATTTCACAAATTTAAAAATTCTGCTCTGTCATAATCACATATGGACTGTCTACACTAACATGAATTACCAACAGACCATGGGTAGTAACTGAGAGGAACAGTAGAGTAAATACCCATGGACACCTATGGCGTCTCTTATTTAAGTGGCTCCTAATACTGTGTCATTGTGCACAGACAGAGCTCGGCTGATGTCCTCTGTTTCCAGCTGTTCCTCTTTCCTAACCCTAACTTGTAGCTTTATCGGGCTTGATTTCAGTTGTCATGGTTTGGAGCATTACACCTCAATTCAATTCACCTTTATAAAGAAATGCAAAAATCCGACTTTTGAGTGCCTACAGTCTAGATTCCAGTGTTTGTTGTCTCCATCAGGAGGATGGAAGCCCATAGTCTTTTCCAGCGTTCCTTTATCTAAGCTTACAACCTCCTGTGTTTGGATGCAGATTGTTTTGAAATGAGTTGAATATGGATTTAAAACTAAGGAAAACTAACACTCATCTAGTTAAGTGTCACATTTCAAAACCTAATTTGGTAAAGTGACTATTTAGCTGCTCTCTCTCTTTTCCTTTAAATTGGATTTTTTTATTTCAGCAGTAAAAATCTGCCGTTATCAATGTTCGATTGATGCATAACAATTATCAGGAATTCCCTTAGAAGGCATAGTCATTTACAGCATTGTGTCATTTATGGAGGAAGCAGTGTTTATGGTTGTCTCCTAAGTGGCCACACCAGGCAGTTTACTTCACATGATTTACAGGTCGTAGAAGTTCTCATTCTGCAGTCTTATTCTTGTCATGTGGTGCAGATGAGAATATGTTAATACATGACAAGACTGATTGCTCATTGGAGTGGAGACAAAGTTCTTGCCAATCTTGACAAGATACTGTCAACATTCAGTTAACACCTAAATTTTTGTCAAAGGCTACATATAAAGTAGACTAATTTAGAGAAGGCCTCATCTATAGTAGCTGCTGACATGTCAGTTCCTCATCCACCCTGAAGTATTTCACAGAATGGCTCATATATGCCAGATTATCTAGATGACTATTAAGATGGACGAATAAGGAATGGAGGCAGGACCATCCCGAAAAAAAAAGGAAGTCAGAACACTGTTTTTGTTCCTTTCCACTTGAAAAAACTTTGTTGAGAAGAGGAAGCTGTGGTGTCAAAAAAAAAAAGAAGAAAAAAAACAATGAATTTTTAACCCTTGATCACTGTCATTCTACATACTTTATTTTGCCTTCCCAAAGGGAACTGGAAAAAATGACCCACTTGGTCAAATGGTCAGTTCATTAAACTGTAAGAAGTACTCATCACAATACATAAAACACTAATTAATGAGAGCGGTTGTAAACATATTTGACACCAGCAACTGCTTAAGCATTTTTCTTGACCCATTATATTGAACATTACAAAATGGCAATGCTGGCTGAGAGAAAAGCCCCAGATGTAGAGCTTTCTGCATTTAGATGAATACTTGATGTCTCAATCTGACTTAAATACAAGCATTTGCAACATATTCCCAAATTTTTAATAGTTTCTGTGTCTGTTCAAAGATTTTAGCTAATGTCCAACCATAGAGTGATGGAAGGTATGTTGAAATACATTCCGAAATATTTACAAAAATTAAAGCAACCGTACAGAACTTGAAGAGACCAAAGTGGTGCTTGTAGAGAAAGCAAACCCTGCATCTGTTGAAAAGCATGTTCCTTCCACTTAAGCACAGTGCTGTATATAAACATTCTCATATAAAGCATTTTTTAAAATTAGATACAAGTATAAATTAGTGCTAACGATAATGGTAGACTTACTGCTGTCAGAACATGATTGTGAAACAGCATGAAAACTGCTTTCATTTAATTACATAAAAGATCTGTACTCTGCGACACACTCTTCTCAGTAATCATGTAATCAGTATATGCATTGGTGCTCATAATAATAATAATGTTATGGCATGGTCACTATTTAACCTGAATTCAATTGTATAATCTTGTGTCATTCCTGAACTCTAAGGGTTAGTAACACAGTGACAAGCTGCAAAACAGTCTTATCACAGCAGCAATAACACAGTCAACTCAATTTAGTTTTATTTATATGTTTCCAAGCTTTTGATACTCTACACCATTGGATGGTCTATGTTCCTCTTTGCGACTGATCTAGAGTCTGTGTAGGTAATGGTCCACACTATCCTATTGATAGTTCAGTCTTTGGTTGATGGCCCAAGCTCATCCTTTGATGGTGTAGCCTATCTCTGCTGGCAGTGATCGTCTGCACTGTCAGAGCTGTTTAGTTCATAGTTCAGCCTTTTCTCTTGATGGACTGTCATGCTCTTTTGATTGTGAACCATATCTTTGATAGACTTAGGATTTCTTTGTAACAGGACAAATGGTATAAAGTTGTTAGCTGTACCTTGACATGTTTCGGCGTCTTATCTGTCGCCTTCTTCAGAAGTGTCATCTGACGTGTGTGACGTGTCTTTATCAGCTGTTGTTCCTAGGTGTGGCCAATCTGACAGATCCAGCGGGTGTGTCAGTTTTCATATTACGCACCCTACATATAAAAAAATATATATAAATATAATGCCAGTAGAGTTACAGAGCCCTTCAGGTCAGTCCAGATGCAACAGCTGCTAAAGCAGCTTAGCAGCAGCTTAAACTTTACCCGTCCAGAAGCATCAATGGATGAAAAGGAAAGTGTCCAAAGTCTTAATTAGTCCTCCACTCTTAGCCTAGCTAGCTCCACGCCAACCTTTCCCTCCTAAAGTTGTAATAGGACTGCTTAATTGTAGGGAAAAAAAAGATGTGTCAGAGAGAGAAAATTATTTTCCTGTGCTTTACTTTACATTAATGTACAACTAAGGCTGCTGCTGTGAGTATTGTTGTTTTCACAAGAACACATTTTATGTTAATATTGCAGAGAAAATACATCACACATACAAAGGCATCCACTGGATGGATATATAAAAGCCTTGAAGTCTTTGAGTTTTTGTTCCAATAAGGGAGAAGCACTCAGGATAAAACTGCTATTTTCCTACTGACCAGCTTAAAGCTAGCTGAGAATGATCAAGAGTGCCAAAATTGGATTTATCTCCTACTAAAAAGTCCCCAACCATTACCTCCTGTTAGAGTAATGTTAATTTTTGACTAGGTCTCCTTGAAAAATAAAACTACATATTTGCTAGGTGTTTTTAAAGAATTGCACCTATCTTAGGAATACCACAGGATTGAAACTACTGTGAGACCAACTAACATGTGGTTGCTTTAAGTCTTTTCATGGGATAAGAAAAATCTAGAATAATGCCAACTGTACTCTCTATGTAATGTCTTAGCTATATAGCCCTTAACATGGGTCGGCTGCAAAGTGGCATCTGTATTATTTTGTATGCCACATCACCATCCTGTTACAAAAGGACAATAAATTCTAATAACTTGTTTAACTGTAAACTAAATTGTATAATTCATCCCACTCTCACCCAACCGGTCGAGGCAGATGGCCGTCCCTCCCTGAGCCTGGTTCTGTCGGAAGTTTTTTTTTTCCCCTGTGGGGGTTTTCGGTTTTCCCACTGTTGCAGACTGCTTGCGGACTGCTGAAGCTTATAGGGAATCCAAATGTTTTGGATTGTTGGGTGTTTCTGTTTCTGCCTTTGTGAAGCGCTATGAGATGACTGTTGTTGTAAATATGCGCTATACAAATAAAATTGAATTGAATTGAATCACTACCTATAACATCACTTCAAAATTTAACAGTTGTCAGAAGGCAACCAGTATTTTACATTTGAGAGCAGAATTGAAATTGTTTTATATCTTCATTTGTAAAAGTATTGTCTTCATTCCCAACTACCTGCTGTGTTGTTCTTTGTGGTCTCGATGCCAAAGTTCAATGCTGCACATAATTAACATTTACATAATAATCGGTTACATTTGAACAAATGCTAAATGTTATTTTTCTTGGGAATATAGCCTCATCTCAACACAACTTTGGTCTTAAAAAAAAAAAAAAAAAAAACTTTTTATCAAATGATGCTCTGTTTTTGTGTGTCATCTCGCTATGTAGACACTGCATCTAACATGACAGCTAGAAAGCTTCAATCACAGGCTCTGGTGATGCCCACAATCACTGACAAAAGTGCAAGTAATCAGTAGATGAGTTCAAGAAGAGACGTGGCTCCCTGAGACACCGGACTTCACCGCTCCCCAGCACCCAGACCTCGCTGCCAAGGTTGCGCCGGTCCCACCGGTCCCACCACACCGGTCCTGCATCCATCCTCGGGCGGGTCGACGTCGCCACTGATCCGGTTCCTGTTCCCGAGCTGGTCGATGCAGCCTCTGTTCCTGTTCTTGAGCTGGTCGATGCCGCCTCTGTTCCTGTTCCCGGGCGGGTCGACACCGCCACTGAGCCGGTTCCTGTTCCTGTTCTCGAGCGGTTCGACGCCATCTCATCTGATTCTGTTCCTGTTCCCGAGCGGGTCAACACCGTCTCACCTGACCCTGTTCCTGTTCTCGAGCGGGTTGATGCCGTCTCGGTTCCTGTTCTCTCCTCTTCCTGTTCTCAGGAGGGCTGATGCCGCCTCAGTTCCTGTTCTTGAGCGAGATGATATTCCCCTTGATCCTGTTTCCAAGTGGGTCGACGGCGTCTCTACTTACCCCTAACCCTGAGCCTTGGCCTGTATTGGCCTCCCCTGCTCCAGAGGGACCCTGCCTTCGCTGGCTCCTGGCCCGAGTCTGACCTCCAGAGGGGCTCCGCCTTCGCTGGCTCCCGGGCGGGTTGACACCGCCACTGAGCAAGTTCCTGTTTCCTGGGTGGGTCGACGCCGCCACTGAACCGGGTCCTGTTCCTGTTCCTGGGCGGGTCGCCACCGCCACTGAGCCGGTTCCTGTTCCCGGGGGGGTCGACACTGCCTCTGTTCCTGTTCCTGTTCTCGAGTGGGTCGATGCTGCCTCTGTTCCTGTTCCCGAGTGGGTTGACACTGTCTCTCCTGTTCCTGTTTTTGAGCGGGTCGACGCCGCCTCTGTTCCTGTTCTCAAGCAGGTTGACGTTCCCTTTGATCGTGTTTCCAGGCAGGTCGACGCTGCCTCTGATCCTGTTTCCAAGTGGGTCAACGCCGTCTCTACCGGCTCGGGAGTCGGATGACAACCCCCCTGGCAAAAAGACTGCCCCAGCCTCTCATGCTCCTGAGCCTTGACTTGTATTGGCCTCCCCTGCTCCAGAGGGGCCCCGCCTTCACCGGCTCCTGGCCCGAGTCTGACCTCCAGAGGGGCTCCGTCTTTGCCAGCTCCCGGCCTGAGTCCTGCCTTCAGAAGACCCCCGCCCCCTTCATCTCCGGGCTCCTGTCCGGCCTCCAGAGGGATCCCACCTCTTTCGTCGTCGGCCTCCAGAGGGATCCCACCTCCGTTGTCTCCGGGCTCCCGGTCCGGCCTCCAGAGGGATCCCTCCTCCGTCGCCTCCAGGCTCCAGTCTGGCCTTCAGAGGGACCCCGTCTCCTTTGTCTCTGCGCTCTCAGTCCGGCCTTCCAAGGAACCCCGTCTCCAGCCTCCTGATGGGTTCCGCCAACGGCTTCCAGCCCGACCGCCGGAGGGATTCTGCCTCTTTCATCATGATGGGTTCCGCTGCCGTCCTCCAGCGATCTTAGCCCTCCGGCTCATTGATGACCACCCTGCCTATCCTGGATCCCACGCTCCTGAGGGATTTCTATCGGGAGAACCCATACAAGCCCGGTTGGACGCCAGGAGGCGTCCGTTGGGGGGGGGGGGGGGGGTTCCGTGAGGGTTATGGACATGTTTTACTGAGTTTTGGATTCTGCTATTTTTCTGTGTGCTCGGTTGGCTGTGCATCTCATTTTCAGGTTGGGCGGGGCTGGACAGAGTAGGACTCTACCTCACTGGCACAGCTGCGGCTCATTGCCTCATCAGCGGACAGGTTAAAGCCACTGCTCACCTGGACTCCTGTGCCAGACGATTGTGAACACCACGAGTGGTACATTCAGGCCCTCTAGCCACACTCTCTAGCACATGTGCATTTTTGCCAAGCTGTCTCGAGTCTTGAGTAACCGTTGTTGTCCTCTTTTTGTTCTCCAGCGTCCCCCCCCCCGGTTCAAACTTCAGAAATATACACCAACATCTCTAAAGTTCATTAGGATTTTTTTTTTTTTTTTTTTTTAAACCTGTAAACAAGCAGTAATAACATTTTGGCACTTTAGAGAAAATTATGAGCTGCAACACTATAAATGTTGCCATTCTATTGAAACCACTGGCTACACTTTTATTGGAAGAAAATGACTATAGTTTCCTGCTGCTTGGACATCTGTTTAAGATGAAGAGGAAAGTTAATTGTTCCTACAGCATCAATGCTTTGTGTCTCAAGGAACATTTACTGTAGTTGCATTAGTTACAGACATTATTTGATTTCTCTTTCTTCACAAAACATCAGTTCTTCCCAGAAGGCTGCCTTTGCTGCCCTAATGATTTTCTGACAAATGTAAAGGAGTGTTTTGTGAGACTCAAACACTAAATGAATCCCCAGAGCAAAGATGAAATTGACCCCTTCACCCTAATTTTATACTCATGTAGCCCATGGCGTGGTGTGGAAAGAACGAACTGTTAGGGAAAAAGTGACTTTGTATTCCACAAATGCTTAAAAAAAAAACCTCCCACTGTGATACTGTTCCATGCTGGCATGATTCATGATATCATTTCTACAGATTTTTTTAACAACACATTTGTGCTGCCAATCATCTCAGTCGAGTTCTACTGAATTCACATCTGCTGACAGGGGATACAACAATATAATGCATGTTGTATCATGATGCATTCGTGTGGTGGAAAGAGCCATCAGAACATGGTAATGATCAGAAACAATACTCAGAAGGCTGCAGCTTTGGTATCAAGGAACCAAAAGTGCCAAGATAATCTCCCTACACCGTCTTGCCACCAGCATGAGTCTCGACTATCAACACACAGCAGGTTAGGTCCATGGAATGCCATTGTTGACACCACTGCATCAGCCTACCATCTGTAGCTTCAGCAGAAATCAATTCATCAGACAATGCCAGGTTGTTTCCTCTTGCACTTTCGGTGAGCCAGTGTTCAATAGAACCTCATGTTTTAGTTGTTAGGTGACAGTAGTGGAACATAAAGTGGGTTGTTGTATCTCATCCACCTCAAAGTTGGATGTGTGGTGCGAATGAGAGGAATTTCTGCTCAGCGCAGTTCTAAAGACTGGGTATTTGAGTTATTGCAGTTTGTCTGACAGCTCGAACTAGTCTGGCCTTTCTTCTCAGACCTTTTTCAACAACATGGTGAGTGTGTTTCCATGAGTTTTCCACAAGGGTCTGATGTTGTCAAGGATTTGAGCAGGCAGATGAACCAGATGGCTTGGTAGCAGAAACAGGTGGTGAACGAGTGGAGAATGGATGATAGGGCAGGGAACCAGTCAAGGCATTTGTCAAGGTCAAGAACTGAGAGCGTGTGAGGTCTGAGCCATTGTTTTATAGCGAGGAGGGTTTGACTACAGACAGGTGAGCCAACTCCTATGCAGGTCATCCATACACACAGAGACAGGGAGAGAGGGAAAGGAGGAGGAGAGACTGCAAGCAAATCAGGGGCTGGGGAAAGGATACATCTAGGTGCACCCAAAAATTTCATATGCACATTTTGGTGCCACAATGCTACATGTGACTGGTCGGCTTCTGCATTATGTCGTTACAAAGGGGATGTCATGACACATTGTTTTGCTGGCGGTGGTTTATTTCAATAGCAAATGAAAAAGAAAAACCACCATGTGATATGCAGCCTGCTCCAACTCCTCTCTCATGAGTGGACAATACAAAAGGACAGAGAATGTGCATGGATAATGGATGTGAAGCCAGCAGCAGAGATGAAAGTCGGATTTATTACAGACTGGACAACAGTGGATTTGTAATTATTAAGGGAGATTGGACAATTCATCCCAAATGAAACTATCTGCTGATCCCAAACCAAACCAAAAGTGACTTGATGCCCCACATGATTTTGCTAAGATATGGGGCATCTTTACAGCTGGCATGTCAAATGAGCTGGGGTAATACAATGACATAATGGCAATGACAGCAGGAAACAAAGCACTGGAATTAGCAAATAAAAGTAAACCGGACATTAAAACATGTAAACAGCCACACTTTGGAATTTATCATTGTGTGTAATAAGGCAAATAGTGAAAAAAAAAGACTAGGTTAAATAAGCATAAACAAACATCCTTAGAATATGCAATCCTCAGCTTTTACACAAATTTTGATAAAGATAAAATAGGACACCAAACTACAGTGAATCAATCCTATGGGCCAGACACAAACTGTTTTAACACTTGTGAGTCAAAGTGCAGGTAACAATTGTGCAGCTCACAGCACCTAGAACAGCATAAAGATGCTGAGAAACTGATTGCACGCAATGTAGTATGCGGATGAGATTACACATAAATAAATCTTTAGCAAACTACAGAGAGGAGCTTTCCACTAACACCTCTGCCTTGACTTTAAAAGATTATTATGTTGTGTAGTTTTTAAGATCAAAAACAATGTCATAAATCATTTCCTCATGTCATTAGGAGCCACACATTAGAATAATCCTCTCAGGCTTTTACACGCCATGAGAGTCACTTTAAAGACTTTAAAATAAAATAAAATAAAATGAAATAAAGACTATTTCGCATCATCTCTCTTGTTACAAAATGATTTTAGTTATTCAAACATAGTACTTCATAAAAATAAATAAATAAATAAAAAGTGCTCTGCAAGCACACAAATGCATTTGGAGTTGATCTTCCCATACCAAGTTTCTCTTGAGCAAAATGGAAAATGAGCTTCTTTTAAATGTGCTGATTTAATTTGCTTGCCATGGTTGTAGCGAATTTAATTAAGTACTGCAAATAGCAAAGCCTCCCTGAGATCTCCCAAGTCTATTTACGATGTGTAATTTAATTTAGATTTGCTCAGTTGACATCTCCACATGTCTTCTGCTGTTTCTTTTAAATTAGACCTGGAAGAGTTGAACATAAAAGACAAAGCTTAACAATGCCACTCGTTAGTTACCCCACAAGATACCACACATGCCTGTCCTTCAGACACATTTTTCATATTGTTACTCCGTAACCATTACACAGTCAGAAGTGGGGGAGGAGAGGAAATATTGAGTGTGAATAAGTCAGTCAAACTGTCATGCCCTCAAGGTGTCTTAAACCTTTTCTTTGCTGTCAAAGCAGCTACACAGGTACTGGTCTCCCCTCTCAGACAGCACCACACACAAAACGTGTTTTTCCTCCCCTGTTCGACCATGTTCCTGAAAACAAACACTGTTGAGTGTTGAACTGAGAAGTCAAGGTTCTGACACAAATGCTGCTATACCAAACGTCTGTGCAGAGAAAATACAAGTGTGAAAGCTTCATGAACAACATGCACTGCAGAGTTTAATTAATGACTAATTTACTTCAGTCAAACCACAATCTCACAACCTATCACAGTATGTGGAGGCAGATTGTTAAACACGAAACTTTTGACAGAAAAAAATGGCTTGTAAATGTCCTGTAAGTGTTTTTTGAGACTTAAATATATGTAAGAGTAATTGGAAATATCAGATGCCAACAATTTGACTCTAGTCAGTTCTTTCAGTGTCTTTTCAGTGAAATTCAGAAAGGAATTGAAAGAACTGACCAGGTCCTCTCTTTGACACCTGATTATGGTTTGTTACCTTTTGACTAAAATAATAAGTTTATGCAAATTGTAGTCCTGTGAAAAACATTCTGACCATTAACACATCTCATCATTTGTTTTGTGAAACCATTATTGTGTATTTTTAAGATCCGCTGACCAAACACTTAACCACAAACCACTATCAGGCTTTCCTTGGTTCCCAACAGCCTCAGACTTTGTCATGGATTTCTCATAATTCTGGAAACATTCTTTTAAAATTGCTGTCCATGTTGACACGACTGACAACAGTCAACAGTCCCGGTTTGGTGAGTCAGTCCACTGCAGCCTCTGATTTCTTCGTGATCTTAGGTTGTTTCAAACAGTTGCTTCCAGCTTGGGCATGCTGTTCAATCTAAGCTGTTTTTCTGAGCTCCAGCCATTCTGACCATTCTCCTGTGACCTCTCTCAACACACAGTTTCTCTCAGCAGAACTGCTGGTTTTTGTTTTTCACAATACTGAGAAAACTCCAGAGACTGCTGGAGTGAAAAACTCCAAGTCCAACCTTGGCATCTATGATCCAAACATCATGTTCTTGACTTCATACATGTCACACTGGTTATCGCTCAGTGTATTTAAAATAGCACAGAAGCAATCGTGTGTTTCGCTTTCATCCATCCTTTTTCTTTCGCTTAACCTGGGTAAGGTCATGTTGTTTGCAAGCTAGTTTCAAATGTCTCTCTCCTCAGCAATGCTTTCCAGCTACTCCTGGGGGATCCTGAGGTGCTCCCGGGCCATATAAGATGTGGGATCGATGCAGTGAGTTCCTGGTCTACCCTGGGGTCTCCTCCCAGCTGATGTGCCCCCACAGAAAGGTGCCCAGGAGGCATCTTAATCAAATCTTGCACCACCTCAGCTGGCTCCTTTTGACATGCAGGAGGAGCCACTCTACTCCGAGCTCCCCTTCAAATGTCTGAGCTCATCACTTTATCTCCTCAGGGTAAGCCCGGCCACCATACAGGGAAAAACATGGTTTCCCGCAAAAGCAGAAAAACATGAGAAAAAAGACAGAGAAGTTTCTTGCAGTTTATCTTAATTCTAAAGCATCAGGCATGATTTCTGGATGCACTGTATATGTGTTAAAGCACATTTGTTTGTTTGTGCCTTTGTTGCTCTTTTCTTCCAGTCACTGGAAGCTGATGAGCAGCTAAAGCAGAAACATCACTTTAATGCAAACCTACGATGCATGAAAGCATCATGAAGTGCTGGAATGCGTACTCGACGTTTTACCATTTTGAACAGGAATGAGGAATTTCAAACTGAATTCACCTTTTCAAAGTTTTCAAAGTCAGCAATTAATCAAGCATAACATTTTACCAATAAAACAAATGCTTCTGTTCAGGAATGCTAGTAAATAAATATAATTTGACATCTTAATCAAGATATAATAATGTGCTTTACTATTTTTTCATTTGTTTTTGTAAAACAGTAAATTACAGATAACAGTAATAGATAACAATAATTATATTTTAGCATTAAAAATATCATTTGGGTTAAAGAGCTTCTTCATGCTGGTGTATTAAACATTACAGAAACATTTTAAAAAATATTTTGGTAATTATCAATGCTGTTAATTAAGGGAAGTTGTGGCATAAAGTTTACATTGAGTGGTGATCTAATAAATTTGTTAAGCACAGTCATGGAAAAAATTATTAGACCCCTCTTGTTTTCTTTTATTTATTGTTCATTTAAATCCACAATACAACTCAAGGTACATTTGTTTGGACACATATAATGATAACAATAAAAACAGCTCATAATAGTTTAATTTAAGAGCCGATATCTAGCTCCAAATAACAAAAATCACTTGAGTTCTTACATCAGTAGCTATGGCATGATGCTGCCAAAAACAGTGCTTTTAGGGATTCCATGTTTTTGTTTCTGTCTGTTTTAGTCACATGACACACACAGGACTTAGTACTACCACTGTTTTTGATAACTGTAGCCATGTCACACATTCCTGGAAGCTAAAAACAATCATGTAAAACCTTTTTCTGGGTCCTAGTTCATTTCTTTTATATACGCTTACAACAAGAAATGGTGAAAAAGTTCTAAAGTAAAGTATTTATACCGTATTTTGACCCTTTTAAAAAAACAAATAATGTATGGTATTCATACAAAGGTGAGAGAGAAATATCTTTTCAGTTCCTCTTCCTGGGTATATAGAGAAATTGACAATAAAAATATTCTATTCTATTCTATTCTATTCTATTCTATTCTATTCTATTCTATTCTATTCTATTCTATTCCATTCTCCCTGAGCCTGGTTTTGCTGCAGGTCTTTTCATGTTAAAGGGGAGTTTTTCCTTCCCATTGGCACCAAAGAGCTTGGTTTGAAAGTCATTTTTGGATTTGTTTGGTTTCTATATATGGATGGATGTTTCCTCCATCACCTGAGCCACAGCTGCCCCTAAAGAAGTTCAATCCAGCCATTCGGAATCTGATGGCAAATCCACTCAAAATAATGCATTGTTGGACAAACAACACCTGACAGCAGCCCTACACGATAAAAGACATAAAGGACAGCTCTGGTTGTCAAAACTTGGGAGTCTAATGGTAACAGAGTGTATGGTGTCTCATGGGGTTGACAGCTTAGCAGAGACAACCTTAATCTTAAGACAGTCTGAAAAACTACTTGCATTGGTAGTATATTTACAGTAGTAAAACAAAACCAATGAGCAATTAAAAGATATAAGTCAGGCTTAAAGCAACACAGCTGCTCTCGCCAAAGCAAGAAGAAAAGTTGGCGAATGTAGACTGTGAATGCTTAAGTGAAACATGATTCCAACTGGTAAGCAGGGTTGCTGCAAATCTTATGAGGTATTATTGCTTCAATCAGTCTCTGTTAAAGCGTTATATTGCTTAACAAAGGCCTGTAGAAAAATGAAATGGCTTTGAAATAGTTATGCTCAATAGGAGGGAAGGGAAAGGTTTTTAATGGTTTCTAACAACCCTCTTACTATTCACACCCTGGGCTCCTCAGGGTCTTCTAGTAATGGTGATGGCATTTCCAAGAAAATTGATTGGTCAGCAGGTGGTACTTGATCTGTTATCTTGAACATAACCTGTTCTGGAGCAGATTAGGTATGCAGCAGGAGTTACCATGGTGATTTTAGAGCAAACCACCATCATAACCCTGAAAAGCCAAGGTCAAACCTGAAGAAACCCCACTGAATCCTGCTTTGTCGGACAGGCCTCATCTGGTCCCTCATGTAAACAATGGAAGCATTTAGTTGCTGGGCAACAGCAGTACTATTAAATCAAAGCGGTTACAACAAAACAGAGCAGAGCGCTCCCAATCAGGATGTCCACAGATAGCACAGCCAGAGATATTGTGTCTACTGAAGGTGGCATGTGATTGAAAAAAACAAACAAACTTGGAAATGGACATATTAATTCTACAAAGCATTGTTATAGGTCTGTCTGTTTGTAAGCTGTAAACTGGTCTATAATATGACCTGACTTCTCAGAGGACAACAAATGTAATCAAAACAGGTGCTTCAGGCTGAGGACAGTAAATTATCATCCTTACAAGGGGAGCTGAAATACAATACTTAATTCACAGCTCTTTATTCTTTACTGTGCAGACTAACCGTGCTGTCATCAGAGTCCTAATGTGTCTGATCTGATAAGTTGCATTTTGTTGGAAGATACACAGAGAATACTGTTTGTACTACATCACCTGACTTCTGTCATAAACACCATGGCCACTAGAGGACATCATCACTTCATATAAACACATAAGGCTTCGCACTCGCTAAAATAACTGGTGCTGTCTGTGGGACAGTCTTGGTGTGTCCTGCTTTATTGATATTAATGATTGGAAGCACACCAGACAAACACACTGCATAGAGCATCTACCCTCTCTGCATGGTATTCGAATCAGAAAATCTTTCAATCAATATTTTTATTTACAGTATTCTACAAAACAAGCGAAAGGAATGATGCACGATACACTGTAAACATGCACATACTATAATGTATGTATTTTATAGATTTTTTTCTCTAGATTTATTTTATTTAGGAACCTTTTAAGTGAAGTTAGAGCAACAGTGCATTGCATTTCTGTGGTTTTATTCGGTGTAAGGCCTGTTACAATGATAGTTGCAAGATTGATTTAAATGGGTATAAATATATTTCTTTATATATCTGAAAGAAATTGTCATTCAAAAAAACACAACAAACATAAATATACTGCTGTGAGTTGCTGCTGATGAGAACAGAAGCTGAAGGTCAGACAAACTTGAGGCATTTTGTTAAAAGCCACTTATCACATGTGTTTCTTCATTTTACGTATGAGTTGGGGCTGATGTTTTTAGGTAATATGACATTCCTCCAAACAATTACCACTGTGCATCCCCTTCTAATTCTTTTCAAATTCAACATAAACACATTACAGCCCCGTTTACACTGACCTTTTACCGAATCTGGTGATTAACTTTCATTCTTGCGGATGCATGTATTGAGAACTTACCGTCTGTCTGTTGCTGCAGAAATGGTGCTTCCCTCCCATTCCAGTCACAGTGATGGTGGAGGTGGACTGAAGATGTGGTCTCCTCTCTCTGCCCGTCCTCTGGAGTGTGAGAATCTTGTATTTTCTGTCTCCTCCTGCCCATCAGCAGCTGCGCGTTTGTCAGCATCCTCAGATGTCTGAGCTACTGAAAGCTGTTCCTCTGCGCTGCCTCTCCACACGCTGCCTGCTCTCGTTCTCTCCCTCTGTGCTGTTAGACACTTGTTTTTATAGCACACTGACATGTTCTCTTTCCCTCTGTCTCTCTCTCCCTTTTCTCTCTCGCACTCACACACTGTCTCCTGCTCTTTCACCCACCTCTCTCCACTGTTTCAGTTCCATCTTCCTCCTCTGCCTGCTACATTTTGCTGCCTCAGAAAGACACACATCACAGTCATTTCCCTGGAAATAAGGTGAGATAAGAGAGAAACACTAAAAGTTCAATGGGCATAAAATGTCATGTTGCCGTGCATTAAAGGAGAGATTTGAGATTGAAGATAAACAAGACTGCACTTTTGATGTGCAGATTGCAGAGACTAGCTGGTAGTATTAACATAATGGAGGTGAAAAAAAATCACAAAGGAAAAGCATTTGCCAAACTGAGAGATTAGACTAGACTAGATTTCAATCTGAATCCTGTCACTCTGATTTGGAGGAGAAGTCAAAATCTGACATGAAGATGTGTCCCTTGTGGAATGGGTAGGAAGGCAAAAAGAAATGATTTTTTTTCTATTTGACAGAATGCCTTGATGCAAAAATTGTATGATTTTCTGGGGGTGGGAAAATGTATTATTGTGAAGATGAGGTTGTAGGTTCTTCAAAAATATTTACATTTACATATAAAACTGTAGAATAGCTTTAAAAAATATTGTGCAGGTGATGTTTGTGTCTCGCAAACTATATAAATAGCATACAGTATACAACAGAACTGTGTACCTCATCCTTGTGTATATAGTCTTCTTTAAAAAAAAACATCTTCTGTATATAATGTTTTTTTTCTCTTGCAATTTTTGCACTGTGTGTTTTCTGTTTCTGTTTTTCTGTTTTCTGTTTCTGTTTCTGTTTCTGTTTCTTTCCTACAATTTGCACTGGGTGTTCCCTATTATTCTTGCACTGACTCTACACTTTTTTGGAGCTGTTGTAACAGTGAACTTTCCCCACTGTGGGATCAATAAAGTTATCTTTATCTTTATCTTTTACACCCCTGTGGAATAACACTTACAAGTCAAACAATTCAAAGTTCAATCACCCTTTCAATGATTGCATCAAAAACAAATGAATGTATTGAAAATACAGTCCCCAAAGCAAAAACTGTGGAAAAAAACCCCTGTGATTTCCAATCAGCATATTTGATGAATACAATCTTAAATGATCTGTGAAAACCAGAGCCGTCTCAGTTTTGAACCTGTGGGATTTACATATATGCATTATGGCTCAGCATTGAAAAAGTTCTGTTACAGTCTGATAATCAAGTAACAAAATTTAAGGAAATGGTTCCTTCATTACTTTCTTCAATGTATGTGGCAATACAATGGAGGGAAGCCACTTTAATGTTGCTCCCACACTGGTTGATTATGTAGTTCACAGTGCTGCAACCTCATTGTGTACAACATTTGGCATTGTGCCCCTCTAAAAAAAAAAAGAAGGCAATGAATCAGAGAAGACGAGCTCTTTGGTTACATCTTAAAGCTGGAAAGGCAGTGTAATTCCCCTTATTTAGAAGAATTTCTAGAGAGAGACAGATAGATGTGTGCATTATGTACTGCACTTTTAGTGTGTTAGCTAGCACACAGTCAAGAATCAATGGAGTGCTTAATTATCCATCAGCTTATTTGTATGCAAAGGCAGTTTTGGGAAGAGAGGGCTAAGTGAACATCATGAAAACAAGCTGAAAGGTTAAAGGAAAAAAAGCCAATAAATGACATAAAAAATTTTTTTTAAATTTGTCAAACTAAAATTCTCCCCTTTGTTATTAAAATACAAATCTATGACCAGCAGAGATTCAGACATGACCACTGTCTGATAATAAGGAACAATGTTCATTTATTTATTGCTGTTTTTGTTGCATATTTGTGCTTTAGTGACCGGTCTGACAACCACCATCTGTCAGCTAAAGGAACAAATCGTCTAAAGGTGCCAACATGTGCCTGTTTACAAACTCTACTGTAAATGAAACCTTTCGCTCTTGCATAAATACATATAAATATCATGTATTTACAACATTCTACCAATGAATGATTCATATTGAATACAAAATGCCACGTGCTGTCAGCACTTTGGGAGGTGAATGGTTATTAATGGTATTATAATGCACATGTGGCCACCTCTGAGCTAGATGGGTGTAGCAGTGGCTTATTATGCATATGTTTTTTTTCATTTGGTAACAGTTGCTGAAGGGCATATGCCACTATACGTTTATAACTTCTGCCTTTGGGATGTGCATGTATACCAGTCTATGAGTTTCTGGCATGCCATACATTCTGTACACTACAGTGCTACATTATGTCACCTTAACAACTTTTACCAACAGAAGGGAGGCATACCAAATGCCTTAATGCTAATAGCACATCTGTACAGACATTTGTTCAGCTCAGTCCCCACCGCAGTTGTGTTTTGACCTTTACTGAATTCCTACAGCCGGGCTGCATGTTCAGTTAGACTTTATAGAAAATCTTTAAAGAGAGGCAGAATATGATTATGACTGCCTCTCGTCTTGCTACATAACACAGTGCTGAAGTGTGCTGCAGAAAACGAGCTTCAACATGATTGTGGTTTGAAGGTCAGTGCTGGATATCCATACTTTACCTTTGCTGAACAACGTCATAATCCCTGCAGGAAACAAATGACCTAACAAAACAAATGATATAAAAGGCAGAAATGTCTATGATATATCGATACATGACTTTTTCTGCCTTGTAAGTCATAATCATCCTCACTATTGTTTGCCTGTGGCACCTGTTAGAGCATTGGCTGCAAATGAGATCTTTCAAGGCTTTCTGGATTGTGCTATTAATGTTTCTTGTTCTGTACCTATTGTTCTGTATTTTTTCAGTTGCTATCCATGTAGATGAAAACCATCTGGAAGGCTGGATTAACAAACATTTAGCCAACATACCCTCCACCCTAAAGATCCATACAGGTACTTATCCAATCAATTTAACATCATCTAAAACGTATAAATTGACGGAAACTTCTTAATGGCCAACTTTGAAATTAGGTCCTAAATTAGGTCCATTTTCCAACTAACAAACCATTTTTACTTTTCAACATTTCACAAGTAGATGCAACATTTTTTAATAACCTTCAAAACCCCTCTAGAATTGTTCATAGAGGCCAGGCAGCTTCTGAAATGTTGTCCGTCTAGGTCATTATGCTTATAAATGCATATCATGCCAGTTGACCAACATATGCCAGTTAGCATCCAGCAGTTTCTGAGTGCTTGGGAGCCATACAGTACATTTCTAACAATTAAATTCATTACTCATATTTCTGGTTTTACATTGCTGGCAAGTGGAATATTATGGCGGCTGTGGCTCAGGTGGTAGAGCAGTTGTCCTCTGATCTTAAGGTTGGTGGTTCGATCCCCTGCCCCTCCACAGTCGAGGTGTCCTTGGGCAAGACACTGAACCCGAAGTTGCTCCCAATGGCAGGCAGCACCTTGCATGGCAGCTCTGTCACCATTGGCGTATGAATGGGTGAATGAGAACACATTGTAAAATGCTTTGAGGTAGAAAAGCGCTATATAAGGGCAGTCCATTTACCGGTCATGATTAAAAGACTGTCAGTTTGAAACAGGAAATGATAAGTGGTCTCCCTTTTTAAAGTACAATGTTCCATCAACCCTTTTATTCACCTCGACCTACTCCCCACACTTTATGGCTCTATGACTACTTCAGCTCGCCTCCTCCTTTGCTCATGTCATAGGTACTCACATGCCCGTTAGGGGACACTTTTATTATGGATGGCAACAATTTGCTGTATAAATTACCTGTCCCTGGGCTCAGTTTTTGTGAGAGGACACTCTCTAGCCAGAGCACCAAATGTGTGTTAATCCACAGCAAGAACAAATACATGTTTCTATCAAGTGTCATTGAGTAAATGCAGTGAAAAGGCCAAACCTAAAAATACCTTCTGATTTCCCCACACTGGCTCCGACTCTCAGGCTCTAAGCCCAAAATGTCCACAGACTGGATACATAAGGGCACAGTTGTTTTTTCTTCATCATGTCATCTCAAAAGCATTATTTTTGTTATCCTACCTAATGCTTCATGTTTTCTTGAGGCTAAAATAACAATCTGAAAAAGAAAACGACTTGATTCATGAACTGGTCCCCTTGGGTAGATTAAATAGAACAACTGTCCTCTGAGAAACACTGTAGATTTGGGTGTTTTCCTGTTGTGATGATAACAAAGTGCCACAGTGGCTATAAGTTGGGCCCAAAAGCAGACACTGAAGCTGATGTTAAAATAAAGAGGTTTATTACAAACCAGAAGTCCTGAGAAGCAGACAGGGCTTGGGCAGGGAATCGTGGAAGTAGAAATCCTTTCTCCCTAAAGTGTGGTATAGAGAGGGAGTTATGGTTGTGGAAAAATGGTTTGCACACAATCTGGCAAAATGTCACTGAAGACGAAGTGCTTTATAATGTGGATGGCGATGAGTGGATCAAGAACAAGTGCTTAATTACTGACGCAGTGCAGGTGAGGAGGAGAGACCAGGTGAATTCCGTTCAAAGTTACGAGCGAGTCCGGAGTGAGTTCGTTCAGCCATGAATGAGTGAACAACACAAGGCTGCACTCCCGATACTCCCACTGCACCCAGGTCAGTGCTGTTAGCTGTTCCAGCCCGTTAGGGAGAGACCTCATATTTCCCATGATGGACGGACGGACGGCTTGCATCCTCCCCCCTGAGCTAACTCCTCCTAGGGGGTAAGTCACAGAGCGCTGGGTAGCATGTAGAATACGCCTTGAAGGTAAAATGTTGTCAAAATCATCTGCAAAGGTCAAAGGGCGTGGCCACGGCGGCCCTCTGACTTTTGATCGTTCGCCAAATAAAGAGGAAGTACTGTGTAACTACCCTGTACCTGCTCCAATCTGCCTGAAACTTTTCATATTTGATCAGACTGCTGTCTTGATCACATCCATATGCCCAAATCCATTCACAGTTGTAGCGCCACCTATTGGTAACAGGCTGCTTGAGGCATTACACTTCCATGTGCCATTGTTTCAAATTTTGTGATATCATTCTTAAAATTGGTCAGCTAAGTCTTCCCACATTGACGAGCTACAGTGCAAAGCGTTTGCATTTTCAAGCATGGCGATGCATAGTTGCTATGACATGGAAAGGACTTTTTGACAGTTTTGGAAGACTCGTAAATTCACCAAAATTGACATGTGGGTCACTATCAGCTCAACCACAGACAATATGTGCCTGTTTGGCAAAATGGCTCTATGGCGCCCCATGCAGCATTTTAACCATTAGTCCCCACAGGACGTTTACAAAATTTGATAGACGTATGTAACACATCAGGATGCACAATAAAAGCCTCTTGGATCCATACCATAAACTCAACAGAAAGTCTGCCATTTTGAAATAACTGCAGTTTTTAGTGTTTTTTTGACATATTCTAGACCAAACTCCTCCTCGGGGTTAACACCTTAAATTTGGCCAGCACATACAATAGGGCTTGGCGATTAATAGTTATCAAAACACTCTGCAAAAGTCTGAGGGCGTGGCAATGGCGACCCTCTAATTTATGATGATTCGCCATCAAAAAGGAAGCGTGTCTAACTACCCTGTAGATGCTCCAATCTGCCTCAGACTTTACATACTTGATCACAGTCCTGCTCTGATGAAACCCATATGCCAATATCCATTCACAGTCATAGTGCCATCTTCTGGCAATAGGAAAGAACATGTTTTACACTTTTATGTGCTATTGTTAGCAGGCTGACTGTATTCACCTCAAATGGAGTGAGGTGAGCCTTTAGACGTTGACAATGACTCATACCAAAAGTTTATCAAGTGGCGTGTCTGTGGCGGCCCTCTGAACTGCTCTGCCCACTCCTGTGATGCTGGCTGACTGCAGCTTGCTCCTGCACTACTGAGGAGACAGTGAGGACTGAGGATTGAATTGAGTCAGAGCTCCATCTAGTGGACGAATGGCGCAACGACAGCATTCTGCAGAACTGTGACACTTAACACCATTTGTCGTTTTTTAAGAAAAGGGTTACTGTTCGGTGATTGTCATTTTGCCTGGAGCGCATTTCTGCCACAACCCGGATGTGCGCCGCGTCCGACACGTGTGGAAGTGGGAGGACCCGTCCATCACCGCTTGTGGCTTTAATTAACAGATTAGAAATACTGGGGCTTCTTAAATATGGAGATATATGCCAGAAAATGTAAGTCATGATGCATTTGTGATGCGAAGCGAATGTAAGTACTGATGAAAATAACTAACAATTAAGACAGACAGTATCTGACCATTTTATTTATTTTTTTTGCTTTAACCAAGTGACTTTTGACTCTTGGATGTTGGATTGTTCTTGAATGCACAAGTAGTTTTTACATCAGCCTGTGCTCCCTACTATATAGCCATGCAATGAGAAGGTCACTGTGACAGATTTCCTATATGAAGTAGATTTCCTATACGAAGATGGTTTCTGCATGCTAATTTAAATAGTGCAGCGGTGTGAGTTGAGAGCAAAACCTCGATCACACGAAGTCAGTCTAAAACATGTGGAAAATACATATTGAATATAGCATGGAGGATACCAGATTCCAGGGGAGATGTTAAACCTTTCCCCTGAGACTTTTTTCTGCTCATCTCATGGGGAAGGCTTGTGTTGCTCTATTTTTCTCTATAAAATACCCCAAAGGTTTCTGCTGGATTCAATTCGGTGCCATACTTGCACATATGAGTACTTACTAGGTCATAGTTTTCACTTTTCATCTTCTGTGATTTTAGTCGTGTGCTTTGGATCATTATCATGCTTGAATATTCATTTTTTGTAAAGCTTCAGGCGACTGGGAGTCATCTTGTCAGCCAGTATTTTTGAATATTCAAAGGCATTTATGGTATAGCCATAGATGTCATCTCTTTAACACGTTTAACAGTCATGCAGCCTCATACCATCACACTCCCACTTCCATGTTCTACTGCCACAACTATGATTTTACTGTGGAACTTTTGCCTAGGTTCACACCAAACAAGCTGTACTCTATCTGAGTCCTATATATTTATCTTGGTCTCATCTAATATGAAAGTGCTCACCAAAATATTCCCCAGGCTTATTTTCATGTTTTTGAGCAAAGTTTAATCATTAAGTTTTGGCTAAAAGAGCAAACAAAAGGAGACTTGGCCTATAGAGGTTGACATTATGCAATGTTGTCACACTGTCTGAGGCGTCACAGAAACGCCAATATCCACTGACAGCCCTTGCACCAAGCCTGAAGCACTCGCTTGTATGTTTTTCAGAGCTAGATTGTACAAGCAGTGCACTGACTGTTGCATCATTTTAAATGGATGGCCACTGAAGCTCTAACCAGTGGTACAATGACTTTTTCTATCACTCGTGATTGTTACTCTTTAATAGTGGGTCACTAATCATTTTGTATTCTTTTCCATCTTTTTGAAGTCACAGAATCCATTTTAAAAAAACAAACAAACAAAAAAAGAAACCTTTGACAATTCTTTTTCATGCAAACCCATGATGCAGATAGACACAACCCAAAGTCTAAGAATGTTTTCATGATCACGGGTCATTTTAGAATCATGTTCATGCAATTGGGCTTTTTGGAAATCACAGCTGCAATGTGTTTATCTAGCTTTGTGTCAGTTATTACTTTGCAGGCTTTATTTTGAAAGTAGTCTTTCTTTTGTTTCTGATGGTTCACAAGAAGAAATAATGGAACAAAATTTGTCTCAACATAACATTTGTGTGAACAAAATGACAATCCATGTGTAAATATGCAATCTGTAAATATAAAGCATTACTTTCTAAAATGAAAATGCACGAACATGTTCAACAAATAAAAAGTATCTGTGAATAGTTAATTTCCAGATAAATGAAAAATATTAGCAAATATCTTCCTATCATTTACAGTTTTAAAAACAATATCTGTGAGTTTTTCTATGTTAGCTCTACATTTGTGTCTCATTTTTACATTTGTGGATCACACACACTTGTGTTCACATTTGTTTTAAGAAAAAACATTCCTTCAAGCTAATTGAAAATCAGTTTGTATTGTTCAGATTCAGATGTCATTACAGCTTTTCAAAGTGAGAGTATACAATCTTTCTAGAAGTGTTTTTTGGTACAAAAGCCAGACTATGAACAGTTATATGGGGTTCTAGATTGATGTTAGCGTCAGCTATAAAAAATATATAGTATAAAAACCCTTTAGATATCATAGTTTTGATTAAATTAGAAAATTTCCTTTCAGTTATAGGTTACCTTTGATTTTACAGCCAATTTCTTCTGGTGAGTGGCATCGTATGATTACAACAGTCTGAGTCTCTCGACTATACCACAAGACAAGCAAGTGTTTTGTTCAGCATTTTCAGTTTGAGCTGGAGTGCAACATAAGGAAAGAGGGCAACATAGACGACATTACTCAGTATGCACATCAACATGACGACAATCAGAGAGGTGAGGAACAGGAGTGTCTGTGGAGCCACTGCTGTCTCTGCCATCCGAGGGGGAGAGTGTTTCATGTAAACAGCTCCACTTTCTCTCAGTTGCTCGTCAAGGTAAGAATAGGGAACAAACTATGATAAAATATACTCATTTCAGTGATTAGCATCCACCATCATTGTTTACTTTACACATTGTGAGAATATACAATGAAACACAACAAGATGCATATGGGTTGGTTATATTACAGATAGTCTTGCTTAAACAAGCCATTCTGTATTACATAGTGGTCTGACTGCACTCCCATTATCATTCTGCTACGGAGAAAAACCCTCTCATTTGTATTTCTTTAAACCAGTCACAATTGCATATGAGCTAGGTAAAGTATGTGGCTTCAGTTGTCCTCAAAATAGCGTTAGATGGAATTGTTTTTGCTGGAACATTTACACATTTCCATCGAAAGAGACAGAAATCAATAAAGTCTGCTTTATGTATGCCTCATATCACCAGTTGACATGGTGAAGTCATGACAGCCTTGGAAGACAAATCCACAGAATCATCCCATCATATGCAGTAAACAAAGTAAAACAAAACAAAACGAGAAAAAATTACTCTAAATCAAGTGGAATCTTTACAGGACTTAAAGATGGCGATATTGGTCATTCATAAGTTGCTGAAGCATGGAGATGTAATGTAATGACATTTTACTGTATATTTCATATTTCAATGTGTTTCATCAGGGCTGTGAGAATAAACACCTCAGCAAAATAGGATGTCATATAAAGCTTTAAATAAAAATGTTTTTACAAATTGTACAATGATATGGAAAAAAAGATATTGAGGTGTTTTTCATGCTATTTGTGAAATTGCATATGCTTGAAAACACCTCTTGAGTTGAATTTGAAATGAAATGTGGATTTGAACAAGGCTAGTGTGTAAATCATGTGTTTCTATTGATGTAACTCTCATGTCCATGTCCTGGTTTGAATTTTGAGCTTAGGTTGATGAATACACGCACCATATATTGATTGGCTGTTACACACTAACAACCAAAACAATTCTCAATGGCACTTCTGTAAAAGTGGCATGTGTAGGAGTCCTACAGGTGCTAATGGTAAAAAGCACGTTATAATTCACAATATTTAATACATAAATAGGAATTAGTTTACATAGCTAAGTTAAAGGTTCACTTCTACTTCAATTTACAAGACATTTTACGTGACATTTATCTGGTAGGGTCCAAAAATGGAAAGGATCTGCTTCTCTCAGTTCCCCACAGTGACAGCAATCTCCTTGCTTAACAGTAACAATGGGTCAATAGTTGCTTTTAGGTGTTCCATCTGACAGTTTCTCAAAAAACTCTGGATGACAGGAACACTCCTGAGTGTTAGTGTTTGTCATCTAGATGGCCACTGGCCTCTAGTCAGTATAGAGGGTATCCAGTAACCCCTGTGTAACGATAAGCAAAAAAACATATTTATTTATTATTAATATTATTCTTCTGCCATAATATACTGTTATTTAAGTATATATTTACTATATATTTTTATTCTGTGCCTGCATCTTCTAGGAGGTAGCCTATTATCGACATGGTGTTTCTTTCCAATGACATGCAGCCACTGATCCTGGCATGCTGAGTTCACACTATGACTGCCTATGTGATCAGTAACTGAACATCACAACATTTTCAAGCAAAAGAGAAGCTTTTGTTATTGGTTCCCAGCACATAGTAAATCTGCTGGGGTTAAAAAAAACTCTGAGGCTAAACAAGGGAATCTGAGTTAATGTACGCTGATATGGGAAACTCCCTTCTGTTCCACAACAGCTGCTCAAAGCTACTTCAGTCAACTCTGAGTATGTTTACTTTGAGATATTTATCATAATAAACAGGAAGTCAAATAAACACTGTTGCACTATCAGCATGGTCCATGTGTTTATCATTTCCGCAACTTGAATTTTCCCTAATGGATCATAAAGCTGGAACCCTGTCATATGTTAGATTGGATTTTTAAATGTGTTTATTCTTCTGTAACTTACAGGGACAAAATGCAATTTATAGCAAATGAAGATGGAAATATGGATCAAACAGATAAGACATAGTTTACGAATGGACCTATGTCTGCAAAGTCATAGTCTAACTCAGTCACATTGATTTAGGTGATTTTAAGTTCAAAGCATGTTTGCATTCAAGCAGTAACTAATACTGTTTTATGAGCCAGTTTCAACATGAGTAAACATCCATTTATCCTTTATCTATACACCGCTTAATCCAAGGGTCGAGGGGGGGCTGGAGCCTATCACAACTGACTTAGGGCGAAGGCAGGGGACACCCTGGACAGGTCCCCAGTCTATCACAGGGCTACACTTAAGAGACAGACAACCAAGCACACTCACATTCACACCTACGGACAATTTAGAATCACCAATTAACATGTTTTTGGATGTTGTGGGAGGAAGCCAGAGAGAACCCACGCTGTAGGGGGGGAACATGCAAACTGCATGCAGAAAGATCGCAGTTGTCCACACCGGGATGCAAACTGGTGACCTTTTTGCTGTGAGGCAACAGTGCTAACCACCGAGCTACCTTGCAGCCCCATTAGTAAACATTTGCATTTTAACATGGAATGCTGTCAGAACACATTAGGACACTGTATAAACTATAATACTAGGTGAGGATTAGTTAATGGATGAAACAAGAAACATCAATGAATACATTAGGAGGACGACATTTGAGCATCTAAGCAAGTGCCTCAGGGATGAGGAGTAAGACAAGCCTCTCCATGGGATTTGTCATTGACAGAGGATGTGGCTGACTTAAAAGAAAATCCTGACAGTGACTAGAAAAGACCAGTCTCAAGCACAGTGGTCAAGTCAGAGGCTCTCATCATGGCAGCACAAGAACACGCCCTGAGTATCTGAGCCATAGAGGTGGGACAGATTGGACTGAAGTTTCAGGGTGTGCAACATGCCCTTAAGACAATTCAGCATATAGTAGCATGGTGTAAGGTGCAAGCAGAGACAGTGTACCATTGGGTCGGATAGTGTACAAGAACATCTGTGACAGTGTAGGTTATAATTCCCCAAGAATTAATAGGGCACACCAAAAGAAACTAAGAACAATAGAGCTAAGAGTCATTGGAACTTAAGTTACAGACAGCAAGATCAGAAAGAAGGAGCATGAGATGATCAAGAAGTACCAGGGGTTGAAGAAAAAAATGGAAAAGATCTGGAAGGTTAAGTCCACAGTGGTCCTACCGGTAATAAGACCATTAGGGGCTGTGACACCCAAAGTGGCTCAAGAGTAATGCTGTGCTACGAACAGCAATGTGCAGAATCCTCAAACTTCCAGGCTTTGGTTCTCAACATAAAAATCAAGTAGAAAGACACAGGACAAGCTGGAAGAATGTGTGCTCTTCTAACTTTCCAGTGAATCAGATTATATTCAAAGTTGCTCTTTATTCTTTGAATTAGTGAAAAATGAACCGACTCTTGAAAGGAAAATTCCATTTTAAAACTCTGCCAGATGGCTCGCTCGAAAAAACTCATGCTGTGTGCAGTTGCTGTCATGCTGAGTATCGTCATCACATACAAGCCATGCACATATTTAACACCAGTAGTGTTAGCCCTGGTGATATGTGACAGACAACCCTTGATAGTGTCAGGGTGGAAAACAACGGGTAAGTCTATCGCCAACAAAAAAAAACAGTAGCAATTTTCTCTTGTTCTACACTTATCTGAACTTGTTAAGTACATTTGTAGATTGTTTCCACTGATGGAAAAATACATCTTGCTGAATGTTGTGTAGACACTGATCTCTCCTTGTGATCTTGTCTGTTGCAGTTGAATGTGTTTTGCAGGCACGCTTTCACCCAAATTGATCTGAACTGATTTGTGTCATCAACTATGTAACTATTCAAGCCACATGATTTTCTTTACTTACTCGGAGCAGTATACTGAGAGAAACTGCTCTTCTCTTCATCAGCCTGATGTTGCTGTGAGATTGAGCCCAGAATGCATTTTGTTATCAGAATATATTGCTCTTAGAAATCTGAACTGATCTCTTGTAGATTTTTTTCTGGCAGCCACGCTTGCTAATATAACTTCATTTTGCCGTGTAACATTTTACATAATGATCTAATGAACAAGAGTTGATCAAAAAGTTTTGAGACAAGCAGCAGTAGTTGTCATTATGTCACATGGTTACACGCTATCAACAGCGGGACCTGGACAAGCCTACTTTCATGTTAAGGATCATCACTGGTGATGAAGCTAAGTTTGCAGCTACCACCAAGAGAGGAAGCAACACTTTTCACAGTGGGAAAGATTTCAGTTTCCAAAATTGGGCAAAGGGAGCACATCAGGAATTTTATGTAAGGAGTGTTTTCTCCAACACTCCTGTGGTTGTGCACTGTAATTAATCCCCAAAAGTCAAACTGACGAGCCAGAGTTTTACTGTAACATCCTGAGGTGTCTGAGGGAATACATTTGGATCAAACAACCTGAACTATGGTGCAATGGCATGTGGGAGCACCTGGTCACATTATAGACATTACGCATAGATTTTTTGGCCAGAACAGCACAATCATTGCTCTCCACCCACCTTACTTACCAGATTAAGCTCCCTGCAGCTTCAAGTTGAAGGTTCTCCATTTTGACAGCTTAAAACAAAGCTGATGCCTGATGGTACTTGACATATCATAAATGGGTGGAACACAGGTCCTGCTATTGACAGTGTGATGTCATGTGACATCCTAAATCTTGCTAGTTAATACTCACACATAACAAATGCATGCG
>NW_007579105.1:16928-21519 GCF_000690725.1 Stegastes partitus | reverse complement strand
AGAAACATCCTGGGCGTCCTTATATTTAGGTCACATAAAGCTAATTTATACATTTGCAGTTTCCATTGGGGGTGTATTAGTGCAGTGTTAGACCACCCTTCAGATAATGTTATGACATAAAACTATGATCTCATTATCATTTTACAACCTCCTAAATGAAACATTGTCAGTAATCTAAAACAAGCACTTAATTTGATTTAATGTATTGTTTAATCCAATATAACCCCACCCATCATCATCTGTATTTTTCACAATTTCTCATTAAATTTCTTTTACATTATAGTTTAATGCATAAGTCCCTCTCATGTAGTCCTGGCTGGACTTCTTTTTTTTTTTTTATATAGTGTCTTGTTTAGTGGTTTTGTCATTAATCCTTTTATATTTTCTCAGTGACAGTTATTTTACAGATAATGGCCACCAGCAGAAATTCCATAAATCTTTATCTCACTCGAACACACTGTGGTTCTAAATTACATCTTCATACAGAGCTGCTCTCAGGCTAGTGTGCAGAGGAGCAGCACCTCCTACAGACAGAAGGCATGAAGTGTCCACGAGTCAGTCTGCCTGTCTCTGTGAGATGTTTCTGATTCCTCCTTTGTTTTAGGCCGTACAACTCAGTCCATGTCATTTACTTTAATCTAAGAAACACACAGCAGTAAAACGAAGGTTATTCAATGGCCAGCTTCTGGTGCTGAGTCGGCTACTTCTCCCAAAGTAGAATTTCACATAGTTCAGCCTCTGTGTTACACTGTATCTGTATGTTTAAGCAGTTACAGCAGCTATAGGTTTTACTGGTATAATAGATATACATTTTATCTGAAATGCAAGTTTTGTTCCTAGAAATGTCCATATGCATTATGAAAGTATAAACATCTAGGGTACAGTGTATCTAGTAAAATAATAAATACAAACATAATGAAATAGAAAATGATAACATAAAAGAAGAAGAAAAAAAGATTTTTAACACGAATCCACATTTATTGCATTTGTAAAATTTCGAGGTTTGCAGGGTGGGACAATTTAGTCTCCACTTTAAAGTATGAATACCAGTAAATCCACTGAGTGAAGTCCAGGTGATGAACTTGCTGTTTCAAGTCCTGAACAAATAATTTCTCAGGAATGTCACACTTTTTGTCACTTTGTTTGTTTAAGCAGTTAAAGTGTAGTAAACTGAATTGGTATAGCAATAAGAAATGACTTTTAAACTTTGTATTTATCACGTTTAAACAACGGTTAGAAAAAAAATGACAACTAAAAGCAAAATGGCCAGGTTTTTTATGCATAAACAGAGTAATGTTTTAAAACTACTGTGGCTTTATCAGAGTTCAAAATCAGGTAGTTAATACTGTGACAAAAGCTGGGCTTTTTAATAGCATTTTATAAGATTATTAGATTAAATATACTTCTTCTAACTTAATAATGAGAGCCTCTTAAATCTTCATGTTGGAGCTGCTCAAATCTGGAACATGGCCGATGTGAAAAGACACCGTGAATGCGCTGCACAGAGGTTGGTGGGCATTGTTGAGTATAGACAGCAGTTTGTTTTCATAACCAGCCCTCCTTACCAACCTGTCAAGCTATGCATTGTCCGTCATCTTGCCACTGCCTCCCCAGCATACCACAGCATAAATAAAAATGCTGGCGATCACTGACTGGTAGAAGTTCCACCTATGTCACATGTAAGCGGGGGGTCTTTTACTTGGTTACCCTAAATACCTGACTTTTGTCTTCAAAAATCCAGAGGTTGATATTCAGTCTGACAGGTGGACAAACATTACTATACAATAATGCAAGAAGTAAGGCTCACCTGTGTCAAGTACTGTACATCATCAGTCATTAATGATGAACAGACTTCAACACAGACAAAATGTCTACATTACAGTGATCATGTCAAGTGTTTTACTAGTGAGAACAAGTGTGCTCTTAAAGGTGTGCGTTCATGGCTATTACGCTATCAAGCAATAAAGGAAAAGAAACCTTTTCAAGCATAAGCAACACCCGACCAAACAGGTCAGATGTTAGAGGGAAATTTAATTCTGGTTTCAATATTTTATATCAGACAATTCATATTTAGAATACAGTTGAATAAATAACAATAAGCAATTTTGAAACATTCTAAAGATATTACATTTTTTAACAGAACTCTCCCTTAATATAGATATGCCTACTTTAATGACTACATGTCCATCTTCCCGTGTTCTTTTCTAGAGATGACAGCTTTTAGGGTATCCAGGACCAAAAAACGCTCTGCTGGCTGCCTGTAAAGTCCTTCCAGATGTCACTGAGGACCTGGGTCTCTTTAGCTGTCTCTTGAATAAAATACTGCAATAATGTTGCTGTTTTAAGGCACAGCAATAGCCATTTTAACAAATATAATCAAGTTGTACTACAGGGAACAAAAACAAATAAATAATTCAGTCAGAGGTACAAAGTCGGCAGTCAAGTTGAATACCAATAACAACATGAAGTAATAAATTAACATTGGCCTAATTTAAAGCGATTTGCCTGAAAACAACAAATTGATTTACGCTCTGAGGCCAAAATTTGCATGCTATGTATATGTTTATTGTGTAATTGCAAATTTGTTTAAATGAGGTCAAAGTAATTTGTCATGGCTTTGTATTGCTATTTAATGGTGTACCCAATTAGTGCTTTTGTACTGTATTATTTGCAGGTCTTTGTTATCTATTGTACAACTTTGTTCCATTTGAGATGACGTCTATTGTTGTGCTTTAATTTTAAAATTTAAGCAATATTTTATTTCAAGGGTAGCTGAAAAAAATGTCCTTGTTAATGGCTCGGAGGCGACAAAGACAGCTGGCAGGCCATGAGCAGGATCAAGGCTCGATCTGTGGGCTTCCAACTGGAGCAGCATCTTCACTAGAATATCGAGGCTGTTCCTGCAAACCCCTAAAGCTGGTCATTTCCAGAAAGGAACATGACAAAGAAGATGGGCACACTGTCATTGCATATGTTTAATAAGGGACTTTAGTGTTGTCTTTCTTTTTCTGTTCTCCCTGATAATGGTTCAGAGTGTGGCTGAGGGTGTGGCTTGGCTCCCCTGCTGCAGCCTGATTGGACACACCTGCAGCTCATTCCAGATCATGAGCTGCTTCATATAACACTGGGCTTTCCTCCGTTCTGATGCCAGATCCTTTTGTACTTTTGATACAACAACAGTGACTCTCTGGCTCAAATGATTCAACTACATGTTTACTTGTAGCACAAATGGTGATTTTTAAATGTGTTTGGACCTTTGGTTTACACATAAATGAAGCTACAAGTCACCGAAAATGATCATATCTGAAAACTCTGACCAAAGTGAAAATTTGGAAAAACTCCATCTTTATGTTTGAATGTAGACAGAGTTTGACATTTAAAGTGAAGTACAAACTCCTGAGAACAGGAGAACGCATCATGGTCAATGTGCAAATGGAACAGCAGCATACTTGATGACATCACATCTCGCTCGGCTGTGGAGTGCACTCTGCATTTTCAACTTTATTTTTAGATATATTCATAGTAAAATACCATGTACAATACCAAATTATCCATGTTTATTTTAATTGTATTTGTATTAAAATATTTTTTTAAAATAACATAATAAAACACTCTTGACTGATCGCCACGAGGAAACAGTAAACAGAGGTATTGCTTTTGAAATCTTGTTAAATTCTGACCTTCTACATGTAATATTGTGAGGGGAGCAGAAATTTTCAAACAATAACCAGTTTCCTTGGCCATCCACTAGATGGCGTAGTGACCACACACCTTTATCCATCTAGTTCTGCAAGAAAACAGATTTCCTATTACAAAGAACATATCTGTTGTTCCATATTGGGGTTTGATAGAGTAAAATTGTGGTTGTACATAAGTTTCCAGCTTAATTGGACTTGTTTGTGAAAGGACGACAATTTAACTGGCAATTTATCAACATTAAAATCACACCTAAGGACAAATTCAATACCTCCCATTTTTTTCAAATAGACCTTTGGAGAGACAGAAACAGATGCTATTTTTTTCTGTTAGGAATGTTGGTACGTGCCAGAGGGCTGGCTAGTTGTGTGTGTGCTCTGTCTCTCTTTCCCCCTCCTTTCTGTCTTGTTAAACAGGTGCTAATGACCAGAGTGGATCCACCTGTTGAGCTGGCCAATCAGATGAGGTGTGCTTCAGCATAAAAACCAGGCCCACCGTCAGATCAAAGAAGTTGCTGTTGTGATTGCATTGTGCTTTGTTTGAGAGTTTGGTGTTTTGTTGAGTAGTGATGGGCAGATGAGGCCTCATTGGGTGTATGGCACATTTCCCAAACTGTGTTGACACTGTGTTGAAACTGTGTTGCTGTATCACTCAATGGCGACATCTGCTGGATTTAAAAATTAATTGCAGGCAACTTCAATAAAGACTGGAAACAGACTGAACAAGGTTCCTTCACACATTTTTATTTAGAAACATCAGCTGCGTTAACATCTTTGGGCCAAGGCGATGGCGCTGCTTACAAACCATTTCTCCTGCTTTTGAGAACACCCTTTCACAGGGCACTGATGATGACGGCGTACATAAAAATGTCATTGCAAGTTTGTACAAGGTAGGG
>NW_007579105.1:10607-10818 GCF_000690725.1 Stegastes partitus | reverse complement strand
CGTCATTACAAACAAGGCAAAAATCCTAACCAGTTCCAGTATTGTTGAAGGTAAGTCAAAGATGTCAGTTTATGGATATGTTATTACGGTAGATTATTATGGTAGATTTTCTTTACTTACAATAGTCATTTTATGTGTTGTGACTGATATAATTCTTGTTAAATCTTTGTTTTTCCAGATGTCTCCACTTACTGTAAATCGTGTTTTCAAT
>NW_007579105.1:5344-9649 GCF_000690725.1 Stegastes partitus | reverse complement strand
CAGTCACAACGATTGATAAATTATGTTTAAATAAGGGCTACAAGGTGGCTCAGGGGTTCGCACTGTTGCCTCGCAGCTAGAAGGTCGCCGGTTTACGTCCCGGTCAGGACACCTGGGATTTTTCTGCGTGGAGTTTTCATGTTTGTTTCCCTGTGCAGCATGGGTTCTCTCTGGGTTCTCAGTGCTTGGTTGTCTGTCTCTAAGTGTGGCCCTGTGATAGACTGGTGACCTGTCCAGGGTGTCCCCTGCCTTCGCCTTAAGTCAGCTGGGATAGACTCCAGCCCCCCCGCGACCCTAGTGAGGGTTAAGCGGTGTATAGATAATGGATGGATGGATGGATGTTGTTGTTGCTGTTAAATCAAAATAAAAGGGCAGCAGTTTTTCCCTCTTTATTTTCATAATGGTCAGCTCTAAAATGAACAAATGATAAAAAGAAATACAATAGTATTTTTTTTTTTAAATGTCATTGAAAGGTGTCAATTAAATCCAGATGTTACAATTTTATCATCAGAAAGTTAAAACTTTGCTAAAATATTTGCATATTTATACAGGTGCTACACATATGTCCTTACAGTGTGCCTTTGGTTAACTATGGCAAAAAAAAGAGCATAATAGTGGATGTTTATCCCCTGGTCATGTATTTCATACTTATTCTTGCAATAACACTTTGTTTTCAATTTCAGTTACCTAGTTAAGTTTTGAATAGATTGTCGCTATCCCTTCTCCTTCTGTTTTCCAGCAGCTGGATTGTTAATGATTATTTCCCCAGATGCAAGGCAAGTACTGGTTCTATATTATGCACGTCTTATTCATGCTCAATCAAGACCTTTAAAATGTTAACCTTACCCCTAATATATTGTTATTGTGATTGTTTGATTGGGTTAAATTTTGCCCAAGTGAGTTTAGATTAGTTAAGACAAATAACACTATTTATTAATGTTGACTGAATTGCTTTTAGATTGTAACTCTGTTTCTGTCAATTAGGAATCTAAATGTGGCCAAGTGGGTGCAAAATTTTTTTATTTTTTTTTTTAAATGAACAACTTAAAAAAATTATGATAAAAGACAACGCCACCTAGTGAGGGACTAGGACCCATTTAAAAACAAGATTCAGATCCAGGGGTGAGCAGTGTAATAAAACCAAAGATTAAAATGTCCAACAGAATTTATTACAGTTTAAAAAAAGAATAAAATGAGTCAGGTGTCTCAGCCTCGTCACAATCCGCTCTGCTTCCGGTCCGGCTCTCACGCGTTCTGAGTGAGAGTAAAACAGTCGGCATCAATACTCAGAGGCTTGGATCAACAAGTTCTAAGCAGCCAGGAGTGCATGCAGGAGAGAAAAATAAAAAAATATACAATCAAAAGGAGCATTTAGCTTAGAGGAGCTACTCCAGCTCTGTACGCACAAAAACTTGGCGTACGCACTTATCCACGCTCACGTTCAGATGTATCAAGAGTGAAATGAACGTGGAAATGTGCGGTCCTCCACATCAACTTCTTGACTGGCGTACACACGTTTCTATTGCTTTTGAGTCATTGGCGACACTTAGAGGTGATGCTGGGAAACTGTTAATAATGTAAAAAAAAAAAAAAGTCATTCCTTTAAGTGATGTGCACATCAGAGATACACAGATAAACAATTAACACACCCAGGTGTTTGCAATCAGATGAGTGGATATGAAAGTGTGNCTGGAGCCACATCCATATCCACCACATCATATAAAACCAATTAATCAAGTCAGTTAGTCACTGCCGCATAACATAACAATTCCGGAATGGAGTCATCATAATGAAAATCGGACCTTCACCAAGAGCAGGATATTTTTCATTTAAGTATGTGTAATGCGTTTGCAAGATAATGCCACATTCTCTGTCGCTCAGGTTGGTTTTCCCCTTTCAGTTTTCCACTGAGTTTGCTTTTCAACAAGTGCATTCTTGAGCTGCTTTCCAGCATTTTAGATCTCAAAGAGTTCAGTGCTTAAGCTTTGCAAACGCTCAACTTTCAGGCCAACTGCAAAAAGAAAACGTGGTGTCCAGGTATTTTGTAAGACCTCGGCCACAAGTCACCATCGCCCTTTTTTAGTAATTTATATGAGGCTCGCTCACACCTTTGCAGTGCCTTGGTTTGATTTTTCTGTTGTTTTTTTTTTTCCTCTCAACTCAGTTCAGCCAAATGCAACACAGATGATAGTGGCCGAAGCACAGATCTCCACTGAGAAAACCAATTCATATACTTTCTCCTTCATACAGATTTATGTATCTACCTATCTACAATGCTATATAATATAAACACTTTTACATTTGTACTTTCTTGTTTATATGCATCTGTGTTTATTGTGATGGTAACTTTACTCTTTCTGCTTGAACAACCAAATTTCCCCTCTGGGATTAATAAAACATTTCTATTCTATTCTGGTATCATTTCTCTTTATTTGTATTTTAGCAAAATTTCTTTCTACAAGAATGAGAATATAGAGAAACTGCTGGATATCAAGTTGAAAAAAGTGCAATGTAATGTCAATAAAAGCCTACCAAGACAAAGTGATAAACTCCAAGTGATGCCAGCAGTTACTGGGGTTTAAGTCGCGCTGCCACATGGCGATTCTTCATCACTATAAACTAAAACCTGAGCATCCTGAATTGTGGTGTCCACTGGAAGCTGCATTTCATTGTCTTAGTATTTGTACCCTATGCACAAATAACACAAACACACTTATGAACAAACAAGAATCCACAGTCATGCATCTTCTTCCTTACAAACAAAGGTATAAATTAAAAAACTGCCACCACAGTGTGAGGAACAATTCATCATAAAGAGCAGCTGCAGCAGGATAACTGCATAAATTACGACTTCTGTTTCTTTCATGCTCTGCTACAGAATTCGTCACCCACACTCTGGGTCCAAACAGTGCTAGGGAGAGAATAAATGACATACTCCTCAACCTCAGCCACACGTTTGACTCACAGTTAACAATTTTTTCAATTTTGGAAATGTCCAATCATGCCTCAACCGTTCAAATCAAGGCAGGTTCATATGTGCCTTGTGTGTGCCATTGCATGCCTCAGGTATTGGGAAACTTATACTCAGGTTTTTACAAATGAGATATAGTAGCTCATTTTTAACTGTGTGTGTGACATCAATAAAAAAAAAAAAGCTTTATATTTTTATGTTTGAAAATCAGAATTATCAGCAAAATTCAAATTTAATTGAAAAGAAAACAATTTGACTTTACTAATTGTTAGGAGACAGAACCTATCACAGTCANCAACCAACCAATGAGTTGGTAGTTGGTGGCGAAGAAAACATATTTATTTAGTCAAAAACAAAGCAAAAAGTACATCAAACAGAACAAAACCATGCTGCTGACATGTCCCCTGGAGAAGGTCAGCTCCTGTCAGAGAGAGAGAAGGTGAATGAGAGAGGTTTTTAAAGGCCGCTCACTGGGCCCAGGTGTGGCTCATGCAGCTGATGACCCTCTATCCAGCCTCTGCAAAACAAAAGACAGGGACACCTTGTTCCCTGGTGGAGGGTCACAGGTTGTTGATCTATGTCCTCATAGATGAGCTCCTTCTTTGCGTCAGCTCTGTGTGTAGTGGAGACCAATTTGTCCTCATATATCAAGTGTGTCCTTTTAATGGACATTGCTTGACTTTAATGTTTGTGTATAGCTATGTTCCATTAATTGAAGTTTGACCCTGTGGTACGCTTTGGTGGCATTTTAATGTGTTCTTTGGCCACTGTCCTCACAAATCACATTAGTCCTTACAAGACCATTTTGTGTCGTGGCTTATGGATCTAATTATCTCTGTCCATCCCCCTGAAGTACATGCATGGTGAATGAATAATGAACAAAGCAAGCCATGTTTTTTTTTAAAGAAAAACAAGATTAGATCATGCACAGACTGAATAAGACAAGACAATCAGGGCAAGAGCAGAGAAATGTAAAGGTCTGACTTTATCCAGGATACCTGAAGTGTTTCCTTGAATGTTAGTGCATCTGCATAGGTGAGACATCAGGTGTAATCATCTGTATTCACTATGTTTTTAATACAGATTCACAGAAAAGCTTGCTGACGACTGACCAAGCCATGATACTTTGATAGAATGGATCAACAAACCAAACAAAAGTCAAATAATAACCGATTTTTTGAATTAAGAGATCAAGAGGACTGTTTACACATAGCAACAACAACACAAGAAAAAATCCCTTAGTACATGCGGCCGCCGCCGTATTCTGAGCAACTCCATCTCCCTCTTCTCAGTAGGTGTGAGTGTGTGTTGTCTGTTGTGTGTGGGTGTGTGTC
>NW_007579105.1:1171-2919 GCF_000690725.1 Stegastes partitus | reverse complement strand
ACTCATAATTTGTTAAAAATGTTTAATGATGATCATATTTGGTTAATCGTATGGGTTCAGTATATTTAAAATGTTTGGCAAAATTTAAGTTAAAGTAGTTCAGAATTGATGAAAAAAGTAATTCATTTTTGTCACTATCATTGTCTCAGTTATAGTCTTTGTTTCATTGTAGGTTATCAACCTACTCCTTGCATTTCTAAAGTGGAATAAAAAGTTGGAAATGGAGTTGAGTTATCCCAGCGTCCTTTTTGTTTGAAGTCAGGTCTTTTCCAAGTTTGGGTAGGAGCTGAAGAGATTTTTAAAAAACTTGACAGAGACTGAGAGGATTGTTTGGCTCAGGATGACAACTGGATCATCAGCCGCTTTAGGTTCCCGAGGGCTATCCTCTTACAACTGTGCACTGAGCTACAACCATTATTGGAGCGCAACACGGCCAGGAGCCATGCCCTACCTGTGCCCATACAGGTGCTGACCACACTGGGCTTCCTAGCCACAGGGTCATTTCAGAGGGAGCTGGACGACCGATCGGAACTGTGCCAGTCGACAGTGAGCCGAGCAATGCCAGCTGTGTGGGATGGAATTATCCAAATGTCAGCTAGGTATATCAAATTCTCATACACTGCAGTTGAACAGGCCAACATCAAAGCGCAATTTGCAGCGAGAACCGGTTTTCCTAATGTAATCGGAGCTATCCACTGCACACACATTGCTATAAAGGCGCCATCACAAGATTAATTTATTTATGTCAACATGAAGCATTTTCATTCCATCAAAGTACAGATCATCTGTGATGCACAAATGCAATTAAGTAATATTGTTGCAAGGTGGCCTGGATCGACACATGATTCCTTCATTCTGACTAACAGCATGGTTGGGAACAGGTTACAAGCTGGCACGGTGCGGGATGGGTGGCTTCTTGGTGAGTAAATCATTTAATTGTCCTAATATTAATTCCCCTGACATGCGTTGAGCATGTGTGCCCCCGAATATCATCCTGTTTTCACAGCATCATTACTCGTCAGTGGTTAAAGTTAGTGACTTGCTGTTTTGCTGCTTAAACTACAGAGTCAGCACTTTCCAACAAGCCCATTACTGTCTCTGTGTGTAAAGTACATATGTTCAAAAACATGTGCGTATTGTTTAAAGTGACTTGATCAGCCTCACATATCCCGGCACACAACTGCATTCACTCACAATAGTGTGTGATCCAAGTTAGTGGTGTGTTAAATGACGTAATGACGAGTCTGTTTAATTGACCCCAGGTGACCGTGGCTACCCACTAAAAACATGGCTGATGACCCCTCTCACCAACCCCCAGACTGACCAAGAGCGGAGGTACAATGATGCCCATTCACGCACACGATCAGTCGTGGAGCAGGCAGTTGGTATGCTGAAGGGGCGATGGCGCTGCCTGGACCAGAAAAGGTGTGCCGCATTATGATGGCATGTGGCATCCTTCACAATATGGCACACCGGCACGCCATCCCACTGCCAGAGCAGCACATCTCCCCACCAGACGAACCAGACGCTGTACTTGTCGATGTCACTCCTGCCCAGGAGGCCATTTGGGCCCGGCAACATGTGATATCAACCATCCTGCTCCCCCCACCATGATGCCTCCTGTTACAAAAGGACAATAAATTCTAATAACTTGTTTAACTGTAAACTACATTGTATAATTCATCCTACATCCACCCAACCGGTCGAGGCAGATGGCCGTCCCTCCCTGAGCCTGGTTCTGTCGGAGG
>NW_007579105.1:0-1139 GCF_000690725.1 Stegastes partitus | reverse complement strand
CCTTCCCACTGTTGCAGACTGCTTGTAGACTGCTGAAGCTTATAGGGAATCCAGATGTTTTGGATTGTTGGGTGTTTCTGCCTTTGTTTAGCGCTATGAGATGACTTGTTGTTGTAAATATGCGCTATACAAATTGAATTGAATTGAATACACTGTAAAAAAAAAAAAAATCTGTAAAAAAACGGTAAAAGTACTGGCAGCAAAGTTTCCAGACAGATACCTCTAAATTACTGTTTTGCAAAATTACATACTATAAACTGTAAAAATACAAAGTTGATTTTATAGTCAAAATGAATTAAATTACAGAATATTGAAGTTGATATATTGCCAATATACTGTAAAATAACAGACATGTCAAAACACAAAAAGATGTGATACAACTCAGATGAATTTCTGTAATTTTACAATACTTATTATTTACTTTACTAAACAGCAAAGTCTATTTACAGTCATGTCTTGTTAAAATATTATTTTCCCATGTACAATTACAAACTAAATACATTAGAATACACAATCAGGGTTGTCTACATTACACTGATTTGCTGTAAAATTGTGGTTTCCCCATTTAAATAAAAACAATGACAATGTGAAAATGTAAAAAAAAACCTTTAATTAAATAGGAATTTCTACACATGTAGTCATTTCAGACAATGGACAATGAAAAATCCAACACTTTACATCAAGAGGTAGCCTATATTCAAAGATAATATCTGTAAATTGCAGTGTATGAAACAGTCATTTTAGTAAAGTGAACAAATATTTTAAAAATTTCATTTGACAGAGAAAGGATAGTATTTTAGAACATGTAACAAACAGCTAAGGCAATCTCCATCCATCCATTTTCTATACACCGCTTAATCCTCACTAGGGTCGCGGGGGGGCTGGAGCCTATCCCAGCCGACTCAGGGCCAAGGCAGGGGACACCCTGGACAGGTCGCCAGTCCATCACAGGGCCACACCTAGAGACAGACAACCAAGCACACTCACATTCACGCCCACGGACAATTTAGAATCACCAATTAACCTCAACATGTTTTTGGACTGTGTAGGAAGAAGCCGGAGAACCCGGAGAGAACCCACGCTGCACAGGGAGAACATGTAAACTCCACGCAGAAAGATTCCGGTGCCCCCACCGGGAC
>NW_007579104.1:212155-213264 GCF_000690725.1 Stegastes partitus | reverse complement strand
AGCAACAGAAGTTGTGTCTTTGCAGTGACAGTTTGTGACGTCTTGAAGAAGAATCTCATCATGTTCATGTTTTCAGTGACTTTTAGTTGATCTTAGTGGTCTTAATATTTTAGTATTTCATATTTATTTCATTCTAGACATTCACATCACAAGTTCTGATCCTGTTCAGTTGTTTTTGTGTGTGTTTTATGTATTATATGAATGTTATATCCAGTTTTCTGTTTTGCTTTTTGCACATATTTTTGCAACACTTTGGTCAAATCAGGTTGTTTACAAAGTCCAGTAAAAAATAAACTGAAGTGGATTTAATCTGAATCAAAATCATACAGGTTGGTAACCAGTCCTGTGTGACTGTGAGAATAGTTCTAGAAGGTTAATTAGCATGTTATCCAGCAGTTTTCTCTTATTTTTCACCTCTGTTCAGTTCTTTCTTTATCAATACGTCACATGAAAGTCAAACCTCACAGTCAGGCGGCAGATAATAAACAGAACAGGAAGACTGTGTGGTTGTTTTCTGGGTGTTTTATTTCTTGTCTCATCTTTACAGTCACAGCTCCTCGTCTTGGTTTGACTTTAGTTCCTCTAGTTGTAGTTCCTTAAAAGCATCTTTCTCACGGTCTGTTTCATGTGTTTGTCTTGAGCAATATCTGGCACAAGATTAATAAAGCCTTATCTTATCTTATCTTATCTGATCTTATCTTATCTTATCTTATCTTATCTTATCTTATCTTATCTTATCTTATCTTATCTTAGACTGTATTTGTTGTCTTTCAGTTCCTGCTCTGGAGATGGACTACGTCAACGTCACAGAGGTCAGTAAATGTCAGACACCTGAGCTTCATCAGTGTTGGTGAAAGCAGCTGATTGACTCAAACTAAACTCCTCCTCTTCATCTTCATCTTCCTCCTGCAGTCCAACCGAGTCATTGAGATCAGAGATGACGGACAGAACAGTTCTGCTCCTGTGGAAGTATCTTCAATTTACTGCAACGCCAAGAACAGCAAACCAATCAGAGCTGAAGACAGCTCAGCTTAACCAGCTGTCATCTGAACAAAGTAAGAAAACTGTGGTGGGATTTTATCTTTCAGGTCAGAACTCTGTACAGTTTA
>NW_007579104.1:197699-211800 GCF_000690725.1 Stegastes partitus | reverse complement strand
TGCACTGAGTGGGATTAAATCAGGATATAAACACATTGACGTTTTCTGGTGGTGATAAAGCGACAGTTTCTTCCTACTTCCTGCTTAACATAGATGCAGATGCAAATATACATCAGTATGTACCAGAACCTTCCTGCAGAAACTTCAGAGGACGTCACACACTTGATTTGACTTGGTTTGAAATGACAGCAAAGCAGTGCTGAAGGGCTTTGACATCAAAATGTACATTATCAGCACTAAAGTACGACATGGTGTCGTCAGCATAGAGATGTATATTACAACTGGAGAATGGACAGAACAAGATTGAACCTAAGTAGTTTAGTGGAGGTTTGATACATTAAATGTGTGTTTTTACATTTTGATTAATGTGTGCAATAAAAAACAACTTTTCTGAGCGTCTCTGTAGATGTTGTATAGTTTGAACACGAAAAAGTGAATTTACATTCAAAATAAAAGTCTCAACTTTGATCTTCTTGTTTTCCTCCAGACTGAAGACGACTCCAGTAAACTCGATTACTCTGAGGTGGATTTTTCCAACGTTGCTGCCTCCTCTCTGAACAGCGCCCCCTGTGGTGACGTAGATAACGTCCTCTACTCCTCACTTCAGATGGATGTGACGTCCACCAACAGCATCGGAGGAGCTTCACCTCCTTCTCTGCTCTTGCTTTACATGTCTTGAGATTTTATGACTTCTTTATTTCATAACTGTGCAGTGGGTCAAAACAGTTGCTAATTCACTTTAACGTCTATGAAAAAAAAACCCGCCGTATTTCAATTTGGTTGTACTCTTTGGCTGTACTCCCAATAATGTGGCTCTGTGGATTATAATAACGTTCAAGGTTCACAGAAATAAGAAGTCACGTAAAACCCCTTATGGCCCCAATACTCTGGATTTTGTTACCCCTCTACAGCAAAGAATGCAAAGTTAGCGTGACCCACAGAACCACAACAACCACATTCATGGGAATTACCCCAAGTTGGAATAAATCTGAGTCATCATTTAAATATTTTATTGATACACTGTTATTGTAATTCTGGTAAAGTGTATTGTTTTACTTGTTTAGAAAGGTAAAGGTGTAAAGTTCACACTGCAAAGTCTCTCAGGATAATTCAAACTGGTTTTATGTACTCAGATTTTCTAACAACTGCGACTGAAGATGTTGTGACATGATGCAAACGTCACTTTTTCTTTATGTCGTCTATGATACAACCGAGGAATCTCACAAATCCGTGTAGAGGAGTAAATTTAACTTCATGCAACAGCAAAATCTTTTTTCCCCAAAAAAGACAAATGATATATATATATATATACACATATATATGTACATAGGTATATATGCAGTTCTGACATTTAATTAATACTTACAGACATAAACATATGGTTTGGACATTTTTATCAATATTTTTTTTGACATTTGAATTATATTTTTGGATATTTCATTATTATTTTGGAGACATGGACAGAGATATTGATATGTTTCTGATATTTTATTAATATTTTTGAGTATATTCGCTGATTTCTAAATCTGTATTAATGTTGACAGAAATGGTAATAGCTTTTGGATATGTTATATTTTGGGGCATTTTAGTATTATTTGTATTTTCTATGAATATTTTCATACGTATTAGAAATGCTTTATGGACTTTTAAATCCTATTTCTCCAACCTAATTTGTTTTTTCCTGAAACAACATTTTTGCATATTTTATTTTTCTGCATGGTTGGAAAGTTCATCAATTGGGGATAAATGGCAAATATTTTTTTTGTATTTTTTCTGAACATGTAAATTGTAAATGACTCAGTGTTTGCTAACGAAGCTAAATAATATGATGCTAACCTGCAGCCATGTTATGGGATTTGTTGACTTCCAGTTTCTTTGCATCAGTTAAAAAAGAAATTAGAAACTACATATGCTGTGTGTGTGTGGTGTGTGTGTGTGTGTGTGTGTGTGTAGAGGTGAAGATCAGGTCTTTTTGTGAGAAAGGAAGCAAAGTAGACAAAGTCAGGCCTCTGGTGTGGTTGAAGCTGTGGCAGGTTTCAAAGATAATGATTCTTCAAATTTGTCTTAAGCAGGTTGTGTTCACTTGAATATTTCTGCTTCAGAGATGTGATGGAGGACAAAAATCTACTCAAAGAAATAAAGATGCATCGCTGCACTTCCTCTGGCGTCCAACTCAGTTCCCCTAAAGCAGGGGTGTCAAACTCCAGTCCTCAAGGGCCGCAATCCTGCATGTTTTAGATGTTTCCTTCTTCCAACACACCCGATTCAAATGATCAGCTCATCATCAAGCTCTGCAGAAGTCTGAGAACGATCCTGATCATTTGAATCAGGGGTGTTGGAAGACGGAAACATCTAAAACTTGCAGGATTGCGGCCCTCCACGACCGGAGTTCGACACTCCTGCCCTAAAGTGAGAAAATGCTGGTGATTTATTTCTGTGCACATCATGTGAGCGATGCCTGCAGTCGTCCAGAAGGTGGCGGCGTTCGACTGCTGAAGGTTCTCTGCAGCCACAGAATACACAGAACCTCACAATCGGAGCACAGCAACAAAACGTTCTGTAAGAGTTGCTCAAACGTTTTCCCAAATCAAACTTCGTGACACAACAAATGTCTCTGCTTCTGTATTTAAATGTTCTGGAGCTGTTCGTGTTCCTCAACATAACCACACAAAGGTTTTAGGATTGTACAATAGCGAGGTGTGTCCTCGTGTAAAAATGGATCAAAATGAGGCCCCTTAAGCGTCTGTTATCCAATTAAAGTCGGTGTTATCAGACTCCGCAGCGGCTCGTTCTCTCTCAGCAACACTGATTAAGCTCTCGATGTTTCTCAGTTTGTTCCTCTTTAGGATCACGGGGAGCCTCCTGGAGTCCTGCAGTCCTGCAAGAGTCACAGAAAAATACACAATTTGGTGAAAAATGCTTCTGTAGGAGTGCCGTTTACATCCATTGTACAAATACACGCATTAGTTTCTGAGATCCTCTCACTGTCACTGTGATTATAGTCGACGCAAATTAGATGTCAACACGAAAAGTCTGAACTACATCAGGTGCAGTACTGACACCATCTCTCAAAGGCAACATGTTTTGTTCAACTCCATCCTGATGAAGTCTTCTGCAGCAAGTTCCTATGATGTCCAGTCGTAAAGTTTTGATTTACTCGTGGTTTAAATTAATTGTACGTAAAAGTCGACACTGCAAGATGCAAACTCTGAGCACTGCTGACCCCAAAGTTCTTCCTGTGAGAAGATACCACCGTGAAAGGTCAGTTTTGTTGCATGAATTAAACAGTATGAGTGTATGGAGAGCGTTTGAGACAAAGGGTTAGGGTTAAACCAGGCCACAATGGCTGCCCTGTTCTGATTGGCTCACAACTCAGGACAAGTCTGGGCTTGACCAATGGAGGACACAGAGCAGTTTAAGGCCTTTGCACTTTGCATGCTCCTTGGACGTTTGCCACCTGCATTTTTGTTTGGACCCTTTCTAAGGACGTTCGTCTGCAGGAAAGCGGATCCATTTTCTGTCTGAACCAGGTAAGTTGTCCATTCAGGTACGACCAATCAGAAACTGCTGATATTTTTCTAGCATGTGAATGTGTGTAAATTTGACTTAAATGAACAGTGAGCGTTTGATACTTGCAGTGTTGTGTTTGCAGAGTCGCTCTCTGCTCGTGAGTTCTCTACAGACAGTTGAGCAGCAGTAGGACAGAATTCATATTAATGTAGTTTTGAAGAAGTAAACATTCATTTTTAACATTACTATATTTGTTTAAAGCCTCAATATAATGCCTTGGAAATGCAAACGCTGCCATCTGAGAGAAGGGAGCACAGCTTTTCAAACAGTGTAGGCTAAAGCATGGAACTTATTCCAGAACCGAGCCCTGTCCTTCCAGTCCAGGCGTAGTTTGCTCCATTGTAGGAATCAGAACATTTCCAGCGTATTTCCAGTGTCGCCTTTATTGATCTGCACACACTTGTCCCAATAACTTGTATTGTATACAAAGGGGACTGAGATGATAGATGACTTGCACGATGAAAACTTTGTTTAAAGTGAAGAAGAGTTGCACACCGTCGACCTCACGGTCTCGTCCGAGACCATCTAGATCCAGTGGCAAGACCAGGTCAGGACGACTGGAGACAGAAACAGATGCAGTGGATGACCCGGATGTCCTTTAGTGCTTCATCTTGCCCTGTGTGCTCCACAGAGCCTTGCTGTAGCCGCCTTCTTCTCCGCTGAGCCAATCTACTGGTTTCAGCTGCAGAATCCAGAGTCCAGTGTTCGTATGCGTAGGTAGGCGCGCCCTAACTCACCGAGGGTTTGAGACCCGTCGGCTACCTTCACTTGGTGTAGCCGGCCAGTCGTAGCCGTTGCCCGGCGTGTGACCGCCGTTGCATACAAACAGCTACGAGAAGCCACAAGTGAGAGTCAGATGCAGGCGGGGACCAAAGCGGACCAAAGCCGACCAGCTACTCCGAGGAGTACGACTGCTGCCCCTTCAGAGGTATTACACCTCCCAGACACCCCATTTTATATACAACATAAACAAAACAGTTCAAATTCGGCCACTAAAACTGGTCAACCTGACACCTGACGAGAAATCAACCCTACTGTCCAATAAACCACCGACTGTCGTAACACCAGCTCTACACCTCAACAGACACCTCCTTGATAAATTACAGATTTTTGTTATTTTAGTTTCTGAAGTCAGTGTTGACATGATTACAAGTTCTTGGCTTTTCTGAGATATTCAGTAAAAAGAAAAAAAAAAAAGAAAAATCGGCCAAATCCTGAAAAAAAAAAAAAAAAAAAGAAAAATCGGCCAAATCCTGAAGCTTCAGAGATGCATTTTGTGTTCTGTTTATTCTACTGGGAGGCGAGCTGACACGGACCGAGCCTCGTGGTCGAACCGTCCACGTGATCGGTCAAATGTTCTCAATTTAAATCTTAATGCATGTTACATGTAAATACAATGACTTTCCTTATTCACCACAATCTAGGCGTTTCTTTAAGATGTTTATGTGAGAATACAGTTTATCGATCAGGGCTGGGTGTTGCTGTATTAACCTAAAACAGGGTTAAAATAAGACGGTAAAACTCTAATTTTGTTCAGTGTAATGTGCTTTGTTTGCTAATTTATCAACAGGTTTGGAGAAGCAGTGACTAGAACACGGTATGACCTTAAATGCAAAGAGAGGTTTACTTTATAAGCAGTAAAAGTGGGTTAATGTTGGATTTATGTGTTTGTGAGAAATTTGTGATGCAACAGTCCAGTGTCAAAAAAAAGGTAAATATTCTAAAATATGTTTATGCAAATCCTAGACTATTAATGCACTTTTTTATCGGCTGTAATGGAGAATGGAGAGTCCAGTATTACACTTTGAATGTATGGAGATGACGGACACGAACAGTTTGGACAGAAACATGAAGGAGGTTTCATTCAGCACGGAGCTAATCGGGCAGCTGTGGTGTTTTTACTTCACGGTGTGGATGATGACTATAACGACCGCCGTCCTCTGATTACGCTGCACTTTAAAAGCCTTTTAATACCTCTTCATTTTCCTCTCGTTTCAGCTCCTCTTTTTTTTTTTCCTCACCCCCTCCCGACCTAATTGTCTTCTCGTCCCTCGCGCCTCCTCGTCTCGCCTCCTTCCCGCTTTCAGCCGCTTCGTTTCTCGCCTTCGCTCGGCCTCGCCCCTCCGACCGCAGCCCCTCCGTCAGCGATTACACATAACCCCCAAGTAATTAAGCTAAGAACACAGATGGGGACGCGGGTCATAAATAAACAACTGTAAGTGATATTAAACTATCGGGGAGAGCGCTGGCAGCAGGAAACACGTCGTCAGGAGTTTTTAAATGAACGCTGGCTGAGCAGCAGCACAAGTCTGACTTCCCACATTATTATCTCTGTGGCAGATGACAGAGTTAGGAAGGCCTTTTTTTTTAAAGTGTGCTGAGGATTATCGAGCCCCGAAGAAGATACGAAGCCAAACTAAAAATTGCACCAGGGTGTTTTTTGCTAGTTTTATATTTAACACTTGCACAGCAGAACAAAAAAAGCACACGTGACGTAGTAAGATGATGTTTTGTAAAGGCTAGATCCTAAAACTCATGAGGAGATAACTGCATTTATCATTAATCAGACAATTTAAACCTCCAGTGATCTTCCTCCTGACAGGTAGTCAGACTCCCTGGATGTAGACTTCAGGTATACTTGTGCACATAATTCAATCAGTTTTCTCTCCCCTTGGACTACGTGACTGCAGAATCCCAGCTTCCCTGCATGCATGCATTCACAAAAACATCCCGTCACTGTTTTGGTTGCTGCATCCTGGACCGGTCGGAAAATGCAGACGTAGTCCCACAAAAAAAAAAATTAAACCTGCATGACCTAAATATGAGGTTTTGTAAAGTCTAGATCCTGAAGCTGTTCTCCTGAAGAAATTAGTGCTTCTGTCATTAACAGAGAACAAAACTTTTATCTTCCACCTGACAACTAGTCATGGAGCTCTACTTCAGGTGCATTCTGCGTATAATTCATACAGTTTTCTACTATGTGCTGCTATGTCGCTGCAGGAAACAGCAGCGTCCAAGCAGCAACCTGCAGAATGAAAGTGTAACGCTCTGCTGAATGTTTAGGTCATGCAGTAACCAGTGTTGTTGTTTCTGACACTGAATTAGCTTCCCTCCATGCACGTGTTTAACCAGAACTATTCCCTCTCCGTGCTTTGCTGGGGCACCGTAGCTGCATCCTGGGCTCAACCCCGCCCAAGACTATTGTGTCTGGTTTAAAGGAATGAAAACTATCCAGGGTAGTTTTTAAAAAACTGTTACAGCAGAATGATAATGGGGTGCAGTCAGACCAAGCAAAACAGAGCATGCACAATTTAGTATTGAAATGTTCATATTCTGAAAATCAGACTGTTGTGAGGAAATGACAGCATTTATATTCATCAGTAACCTTAACCTTCCTCCTGACTCACCAGATGTAGACTTGGGGTATGAGCCGACTATTTCTGCTGCACAGTTTATGTCTCCTCCCCTTCTGCTGTCAGCATGTCACCATTTGTAAAAACAATAAAAATAAAATAAAATAAAATAAAATGCCCTTCGCTACAGGAAACAACAACCTCTGATCAGAAACCTACAGGCTGAAAATGTGTAGCTTTGCTGAATGTTTGGTTGTTGTTGTCAGTCAGCTGGCCTTTTTAACAACAGCGCTGGCTTCCCTTCATGCGTCATCCACCAAAACCGATCTCCCAGCACTATTTGTTCGGGGCACCGTTGCTGCATCCTGGGCTTAGGCCCGCCTATAGCAGAATGATGGTGGGGATGCAGTCAGACTATTTTCCGGTTCTGAGGCGAGACTCCCCGACAAACCTCTTTATTTGTGAGGAGCAGTCGGGAGGGCAGACGTACAAAATAAAGCATGCACGGTTTAGTAAAATAGTGTTTTGAAGTGTTTATGTCCTAAAAATCAGACTGTTGTTGTGAGAAAATGACAGCATTTAGCATTCATCAGCAACCTTAACCTTCCTCCTGACTCACATTTCTGCTGCACAGTTTATGTCTCCTCCCCTTCTGCTATCTGCATGTCACCATTTGTAAAAGAAAATAAAGTCCTTCACTACAGGAAACAACAACCTCCGAACAGAAAACATACCTGCTACACTTTGGCTGTTGTTGTCAGTCAACTGGCCTTTTTAACAACAGCTTCCCAACACGCATCGGCCACCAAAACCGATCTCCCAGTACTATTTGGGGCACTGTTGCTGCATCCTGGGCTCAGACCGTCGTAAATACGTCTCGCTGTGTGAGACAATCTGAAAAACCTCGTCTTTATGCACGAGGATCAGTTGTTGAGGCAGAAGTTGTGCGTCGGGCGGCTTGTCTGTGTCGATTCTCCGTCGTGGCGATCGTAGGAGCTTCAGTAAAAAGCAACTGGACTTCTGTTTTACGGTTCTTGAAGAGTAGGCTTTGAAAGTTCAGTTAGAACTGAAGAACCTCGAGTCGGTAAAGGGAGTGTGAAGCTCTTTGCAAACTTTGTGTCCAGCATTCACGTGGAAGTTATTTTCTAATCCAGTGTCGACAGTCAACCTACTGGAACTTCAGCCAGTTTAACCGAAACCATCAGCAGCAGAAACCACGAGTGCTGAGATGGTTCCTGTACTTTATTTTTTCTGGTATTCTTGTGTTTGCCTGACTGTGCTCAGCTATTCATTTCATCCTTCATCTCATCTGCCAGCAGTGAGAAGTTAAAATATCTGCAGCCAAATATAGCGGCGGTAAAGATTACCTTCCCCCCGTCCAGTCCTCCATCATCTGGCCGTCGTCCTCCTCCCATTAAAACCATAATGAGGCTGTTGCCGTTTTTGGAGACCGAGGCGGGACGACTAATTCGTCCTCGTCGCCGGAGCTGAATAATTGAAATAGACGAAGGAGGTGGAGAGAGGGTGGTGGTGGTCCAAACGCTGGCGAGAAACCTCACCAAGTAATCAATGGAATTAAACTGTACGACGACGGATGACAGACTTCACCGATGATGAGACGTATTTCCAAACGGTGCAACAGCTGATGCCGGCTAATCCTGAAAACAGAAAACCACGAATCAAAACTCTGCCTGAGTTTAGCTGCAGCTGCTGGTTTAACGTGGTTTAGATGCTGTGGATTCTGCTGCAGGCGGACCGGCGCTGAATAACGATGTGGATCTTCATCACCTTCTGCACTCGTGTCATGAGCGAGGAGTCCAGACAGAAGACTAGTTAAAGATGGATCAGTCTGAGGCCCAGCGTTCATTATCCAGTCTGAGTGTTCAGCATTAATCAGGCCCATCGGCTGAACTCGGGGAGGAGACGGAGCCTCAGACTCTCCTGCTGCTGTCTTTCAGACGTTTGTCTCGTTTAGTCGCATAAAAGGATGTTTTATTACCGTTAGTTAGGATAAAACAGAGTCTGTGTTGGAACAAATGCTGTGATTCCTCCCTGGAGATGGACGAATGCGTTAAATTGTTAAGAAAACCAACAAATGTGTTGAACACGATGTGATCTGGACGTTTTTAATTATTTTGTCCAAAGTGTGAAGCAGAGTTTCAGCTAATTAGAGCAAAGAATTCGTTCAGCTTTCCTGACAAAGTTAATTTGAAAAAAAACTTTAATTTTACTGAAAATATCTTTGAAATTTTACTGTAGTTTTCTCAGAAAAATTACAAACCAGCAGCTATTTATGATCTTGTGCTGCTCATGCCAACGTAATTTCATTTCTTGTTCTCACTTTTTTAATTTAATTGTTTTTTGTTTTTTTTCCAGAAATATTCCTGTATTATTCATTCTGGGTTCATTTTTTTCAGTGTTATTTTTTATTTTTTAATAACATCCAAGTTTACATGAAATGACAATAATTATTTGTCATCACATTCGTAGCTTCTTTGAACATTTTACTTATAATTTTAGGGTCAATTTGATCAGTTGATGAGCATTAATGTGTATTTTTGCAATCAAACTCTGTATTTCTGGAAATTCAATAATTAACACATATCTATATTTTAATGAGTACAAAGCTGTTCTTCAGGTTACACCTTTCAGCCACGTCGCTCCGTCTCGTACAGAATAAACCAGATTTTGGTGCTAAATGGGCTGAATTGACGTAATCGTTTGCACCTGAGCAGGTGAGGATAAAAGACTCACCTGAGTCCTGCTGCTGGAGCTCCTCAGGTGTTTGTTTCTGCACTTTGTCCCCCAGATAAATGTCTTTATTTACTAGAATGAATCTGTTTGAGCTGCAGCCCACAGTGCTCCAGATCTTCCTGGTGGCTTCTGCAGAGTCATTGGTGAGTCATCTTTGGGTTCCACCGTCGGTTCTGGTTTGGTAGCTGTAGGGGGCAGGTTCTGGGCTTGGAGCTCTGCCGGTCGGCCCATTGGCCTCCACGGACATTCTGCTGGTCTCAGAGAGATGACGAAGCTTCAGGTTCAGAGGTTCTTTTTCTTCCAGAGTTTGGAACCAGAGTCAAACTTCTGCAAACTAAAGTGTTTTGGAATCAGTCGTGTTCGTACTTTGTCCTCCAAAACGAGGCTCGAGCTCGTTTAAGGTGTCGGATCGTAATTATTTCAGCCAAATCTGTAAAATAAAACTTTAGGACTTTAGGGTCAAACAGTTTATTGAAGGCGTTCGATCTCAATAATTTAAAAGAAAAAGTACGAAAAAAAACCCCAAAACAGTCATAAAAATGTTTGCAGATCAAAGTTCTTTTAAGTTTATTTCATGGTTTTGGTTTTACTGCTGCTGGTCGTCCAAATCTTTATTTTTTAGTGATTTTTATTCTCTTTTTTATAACATTGACCTCTGAACCCGTCAGCGGTTCTGCCTGCTGCTCCTGGTACGATCCATTTTCTTTCTTTTTCATCAGATTTGACCATTTTTACCAACGTTAAAGCCACAGAACCCTTAGACGTGATCCAGTCACCACCACAGGAGGCGGCTACAGCTCCTCACCACTTTAACTCTATGATTCTGCTTCATGCTGCTCCTCAGTGTCGTCTTTGCATCGGAGCCGATGTTCTGGTGAAGCTTCTAACCTAAAAATGCTAAAACCCAGTTCTGGATCTCTTCTGCCCATCGGTTCTCCTCCGTCCGGCCTCGGCGCCGCCAGATTTGTCGGCCGCGAGGCCTCGTCGGCGTCTCCGTCCGACGGCGTCGCGTTCTGGCCCGTTCCATCGGTCTCCATCTCCCCGTACATCTCTCTTTCATTTGAAGGAGTACATGAAGCGGCGCCGATAAAGGAGCGCGGCCTAAATAATTTACGGCGCCGTACGACCGGCGTGCGGAGTTTAATACGGGGTCAGCGCTGCGAGCCGGCGGTGGCTCTCCATCACACCGTCCCCCGGCGGAGGCATCAATCAGGCCCGACACTGACTGATGGATTTACTCGGCGCTCAGACTGTTTGGACAGACAAGTCAGGCCCAGATTTATTGAGCGCCGCGGCCAAAGTTTGAGAGAAGGAATAAAAATAAATAAACCCGAATCCCCTCCTTTGTTTCGCTTTGAAGCATCGGCAGCAGAATCCTGGATCCTGAAAGAGATTTACAGTAAAACGTTCCAGCGTTAGTGACAGCTCTGCTCTGAGGAGGGAGTCACTGTGGTGCTTGTTTAGCTACATACGAGCTTCTTCTTCATACGTGTGCAGGAGGACGAGGGTCGGAGCGTGACGGGATAAACTGGAAAACAACGTCTATTTTTACACACGTTTTTATTTTACAGATTTTTTAAATGTAAAGAAAAACAAAAAACTCACTAAAATATCAATAAAATAACAACTTTTTTAAACCATAAGAAATTCCTTTCAAATATAAAAGATTTTATTTAATAGATGATCGTGTTAAATTCATGCTAAATTCTGTAAATGTGCAGCATTTATCTAGTCAATAATTTTTTTTGTTGGTTTTTTTTTCTTCTAATTCTTAAACGTCTGTCGTTATGTTTAAAAAAAAAAAAAAGCACGATGTCGTATGAAAGTCTAGAAAATATATCGTATCAATGATCCTGCTGGAAATTTTTCTTTTTCTATTTTTGTGAAATACACACAAAAAAATCACCAAAAAAAATTACAAAAACTGTAACTTTAAAAACCTCAAACTGTGAATTATCATAAAAATTTTGAATAGTTTGACATTAAAGGACAAATTTATTATTTTGTTTATTCAACAGATGAAAATTATACATTCAGGTTTAAATGCAACGTATTATTTATCATTTCATTTTAAAAAAGCTTCTATGATTTTTCATACGTTTGTTAGTTAACTGACTTTTTTGCAACAGAAATCTTGAATGAACGTGTTTCCATCAGTGTGTGGCGTCTATAAGGGCGTTCTGATAGAGCTCCGAAAAATGTGCATGATCTCATGTACAGTTAAAAAATCTATTGTTAGCAGAACATTACAATTATGTGTTTCCTTTTAAACAGTTTATGTTGAAGCCTGTTGCCTCAATGGGAATCTGTTTGAAGCTGCATTTCTGAAATACACACAAAAAAAGTAAAACCTTCAACCACAAATCATAAAAAATTCCATTTTTTAAAAGTTATTTTTCATTATTTTCTAGATTTTTTCCCCTTTTTTGTTCTTTTCTTCATTTTGTGTTGAAGAAATTCTAAAATAGTTTGTCAAAAAAGGAAACAATTTGTTAATACAGCTTTTATTTACTTTAGTTGTTTTTACACGTGTGAATATACTTCATGAAAAAGCAAAATAAATTAATAAACCAAATAAACAAACAGTTATTAAAGTCAAATGAGACGAAAAAATCTATTTTATGACTGTATTCTTATGGTTTTTGTTTTTTTCTTTAATTTACAGGGCAGTTTACCTGTTCATAATGTTCATAATAACGTGATGTCTTGATCAACTTCCCTCCGGTTTAAAAACCTCTTGAGGAGAAAACGCTGTCGCTGTGTCAGTAAATCCGACACGTTAACCTTAAAGGACACTGAAGCAGAAAGCTGCACATCTGCCAGACTCCTGGTTGTCGGATGTTTCTCAGCAACCAGCCGCTAAGTTCACGTTTCCTCTGCTTGTGTTTCACACGGCGGCCCGATCAGAGCTTGTTTGCTGCAAACAGCCTCCTACTGCTGCTGGAGGCTGAATTAATGAGAGAGCAGGAAAGACTTTATTATCACTACGCACAGCCGGCAGACCCACGGACGCCACGAGGGATTCGGGTGAACGTCGTCGTCCCAAAACAGCCGAAGCAGCTCTGCAGGTTCTTGTTGAGGCTCGTCATGAACCCAGAACCGATGTGCTCCTTCCACTCCGAGCTCATGTGGAACCTACGCACGGCGTGTTCTGGCAGGTCCGGCGCGATACCCAGCTCTGCTCTGGGAGGCTTCCAGGTATGGAAGTGTGAGAGTTTGAGCTTAAAGCAAGGTGTCGCTGGAAAGAGAAATGAAACTTAAAACAGACAGAGACCCTGCGCTCCGTCGGCTTTTCAGTTTCAATGCGTCTGAGCCGTTGGTTAAACGAAGATACGATCACGTCTGAAAACCAACGTGGAGATCTGAAAAACTCCGTCTTTGCATGTAGACCAGAGGAGACGGAGTTTGATGTCACAGCGAAGCGTCACCATGTTGACAGTTTGGCTGCTGTGATAGAAACAGATGCTGTTAAAGCAGAGCTGGTTTTTACGTTTTTTTACGTACCACATGTAGGAGCAGCTCCACTTCGCTGTCGGTCCAAACAAACGACCCTCGCACCATCAACATTGAAGAAACAGGAAGTAATTTGTGCCGTTTGTTGTTTTTTCCAGGATTCTGATTGGCTAGCGGGGCTTTATGCTTCTCGTTACACTGCCCCCTGCAGGTCTGGCAGCTCATAGCAGCTCTGAGCGACGTGTTTGTGCGGGTTTGTGTAAACGTAGACTTCTTTGAAGCCAATTTGGTGTGAACGATGTTGTTTTTGAAAACGTAGATCCATTTTTGTGAATACCGGCTATGTGTAAACGTGGCCTAAAGCGTTCTGAGATCCTCCTCCCTGCCGAGTTAAAACCCGTCGCTGCTCCCACCAAACGCTAGCTTCACCCCAGGAGGAACCTTCACCTTTCTTTGGAAACCTTTTGTGTTCCAACATGCAGATTTTCTTCAATCTGCTGTGCAAAACGGTGAATCGTCTGCAAACGAAATACTTCAACTGTTCACCAGCGGACGGATCAGAACCAAGCAGATCACTGACATGAGCTGCAGGGTCGAGTGGTTTAAGTGCATCCAAGTCTTCTATCCTTAAATCGACGGGTTCTGGAAGTTCTTTGCATCGTCACAGTGTCGCGTATGAATGATTTGGAGCCGTTTCGTGAACATTTTCTGCAGAATGTTTTGTTTTCAGAAGAACGTTCTCACTGAGCTGCTGCTTTTTAACGTCTGATTGGACGCCGAGTCGCATTTCGTTGTCTCGGAACTTAAAATGTTTAAATGTGAGCGATCAGGAGTTAACGAAAAGGACGAGATTAATTAACTGGTGGAGCGTCTGCCAGCTTTATTGTCTCCTCCTCCGACTTGTTTCCGTGCCAGGTACGTTGTTTGCATTGATGTCACTGCGGCTGAGCTGCAAAATGTAAGAAAAAAAA
>NW_007579104.1:192746-197664 GCF_000690725.1 Stegastes partitus | reverse complement strand
GAGAGCTGCTGCTGCTGCTGGTTGGCTGGTTTGTGCTCTTCAGGCCTCTCAGCCCTGCAGCCAGCCTCAGAAAAAATCCCAATGAAGGGTTGAGTAATTACTGCTCTTAATATAAACGTTGTAATGGGATTAGAGCGATCCTCCCCCTCCGGACTCCCGGTAGCTTCCTTCCTCCGCCGCCGCCAGCGCCTCTGCTCGCCCTCCCCGACTCCGGCGCTCGTGTTTGTTGCTTGTTTCGGGCTGTCGGCGAGAATCAGCCGCCGAGACGCTGAGCTCTCGAGGGTCCGGTCAGCTGGGCGGCGTGCACGCTCCAGTGTGTGTGTGTGTGTGTGTGTGTGTGTGTGTGTGTGTGTTCAGACAGTCTGTACAGTAGGTGATGGTGTTTGAACGCTTCTCTTTCGGCGAGGCCGCGTGCATGTGTGCGGGCGTGCACGTGGCCCGGGCGTGCACGTGGCCCGGGCAGCATGTGACTAAACAACAGAGAGCGAACGTGGCAGCTGCCGTGCTGCACAAACTCCCACTCCTCAGACGCTCGCTGCTGCTGCTGGCGTCGCTGTGAGGACGCTCGGCTGCTTTAACCCACTGACGCTCGACGACGGATCAATGAGGCGATCGGCAGCTGAATCAGCACTATTTTTATCATCACGCAACACCATCACATATCGTCTCTAAGCTCTGAATCTGATGACTTCCACCTGATTTGTTCGACTGTAAAGTGAGTTTTGCACATTCATTCAGGCAAAACACACGTTAACAGATTAATTCATGGGGCGCTTGGTTGAGCTGGCGTTCCATGTATAAGGCTCTAGTCCCGGACACAGTGGTCGTGGGTTCGAGTCCCGCTCATGTCCCGTTGCTGCAGGTCTTTCCTCCATTCTTCTCCTCCCATTTTCCTGTATCTCTCTGTCCATCTAAAACAATATCTTTAAAAAAAATTAATTCGCAACATTTTCCACAATATCAACTAGGTTAGCATCGTTGCCTCACAGCTAGAAGGTCGCCGGTTCGAGTCCCGGTGAGGACACCCGGGATCTTTCTTGCATGTTCTCCCCGTGCAGCGTGGGTTCTCTCCGGGTTCTCCGGCTTCCTCCCACAGTCCAGAAACATGCTGAGGTTAATTGGTGATTGTAAATTGTCCGTAGGTGTGAATGTGAGTGTGCTTGGTTGTCTGTCTCTAAGTGTAGCCCTGTGATAGACTGGTTACCTGTCCAGGTGAACCTGCCTTCACCCTGAGTCAGCTGGGATAGACTCCAGCCCCCCATGACCCTGGTGAGGATTAAGCGGTGTATAGATGATGGATGGATTTGTAAATAGATTTAAAAAGAAAGTCGCCAGTCAGTAGGTGCAATGATGCAGATCCTCTGTCTGAGTGTTTCCTGTAGTCAAAGTGATTTTGAAAACAGTAACGTGTAGATAAGCTAATACCCGAAGTCTACATCTGGTGAGTCAGAACAGGTCTGTTTATCTAACTCCTCCAATAATTACATCTGAAGGGTTCATCTATTTAAACTGTGTTAAGGCTGAAAACTACGAGTGACAGCACACGCCACCTTTTTGCTCATTTTAGCATTAGCATTTTAGCATTAGCATTTGGGGATTTTTGGACGAGAGGAGGGTTCGTCCACCTTAACATGCAGTTATACACACATAGACAAACATCTTTCTGCACTAAAAGCTACAACCTGTCCAGAAGTACACGTGCACAAACAAACAAACAAACAAACAAACAAACAAACCAACCAGCGTTCAGAGGCGTGTTGTGCTGACCCAGCATGTCTAACCTCCACATTAACAGCGTTATGGGGTTTTCTGATCTTCTCTCATCTCCAGCCGACCGTAATGAGCAGCCAAAGACTGCAGTTGTCACTTCACAGGAAAAAAAAAAAAGAGAAAAGGAAGTGGAGGGAGGCGTCTCTGCTGCAGGCGTCCTCGCTGTTACGGCGGCGAATCTCTTCACGGCCGAGAAGAAACGACTCCCCGGTGAATCAGAAGAATCCAAAGAAAAGCAGGGATTGGTTCTAAACATGTTAATTATTCTGATGGAATGAGATTAATTGTCATGAACAAAGTGGAGAAAACATGAAACGTGACAAAATCTTCAGCAGCCGTGGTTATAAAGACGGGAGCAAAGGAGGACGTCCACGTCGGGAGGATGACGGGGAGGATGGAGGGATCAGTAAATCATCGTCATTTTTTCACTTTTTTATGAGCATGACTTTGATTGTAAGTAACCCAAACCTCCTGTTTATCATTGGAGCCGTGATTTCAAAGGTCCACTAACATGAATAACGTAGTTTTCCTGACGTGGAAAATGAAACGCTGCTGCTTCATCAGTCCGTTGGCTGCATGCTCCTCTCGGTTTCAAACAAACGCCCAACATGTTCTTCATTCACATGAGATTAACCGATTTTATAAACAGTTAAACAACAGTGTGAGGTTATGTTTTGGCCGGCGTTTATCTGTTTGTTGGTTTGTTTGTTTGTTTGCTAGCAACATAACTGGAAAAGTTCTGAACAGATTTCCATGACATGTTCAAGATCGCGACAAAAACTGCCAAAAATGTGGAACTACAATTAATAAATCTGCAGCTTTGATCAGTAGATGTTTTAGCTTTGCAGCATCAACTGGAAAAAAGTCACAAAACTGTTGATCCTGAACCATTTTATTTTGTTATCACCTCTCCGGTATGAACGCATGCTAACCAGGAAGCTAGCCACATGCTAAACCCACTTTGTTGGAAGAATGTTTTGTCGATTCAGTCACTTTGCAAGTTTCCTGGACGGAGATCCGTCATGCGATTGGCCAAATATTTGCTCCAGGCGGCTAATGTCTGTCTTTATGTTCGCTCAGACTTGGAAATTAACATTAAAGATGATTCATGTAAAAATGCAGCAGCCCTGATCAACACCATTCACCGGCTGTCACCCTGAATCACAACCATCGGAGGTGCCGAGAGGCTCAATCGCGTCGCGTCTTTAAGGTTTGTTGTCGGACAAAATGTGCATTTTGTTGTCGTGTCGCTGCAGAAGATAATATAAGTTCCAGCAGGTCTTAAAAGAAAAGCTCCAGTCATGGAAAAGGAAAAAGGGAAAAAGGCGAGGAAGCAGGTTGTATTTTGCTAAACGGATTATTTTCCGTTGGAAGTGTTTACCAGCGACAGGAGGCGAAGAACATTAATTCATGTGGAGCGAACAGATTTCTGAAACCCATCTGAGTCGCCAGCTTCGGAGAAAACAATCACAGATTTACGGAGGGAAACAAACAAATAATTATTCCGATCAGACCTTTGGTTCGTACGACGGGATCCGTCCGTCGACGCTTCACGTCTGGCTGCAGACTCGGCGGCGCTGCTGCCGTCCTGCCGGCCGCCGTCTTCACACTCTGTTGTTTGCTGCGTCTTCCTGTGTTGTTGCCTCCACCTACGGCCCTCTGCTGTGAGAAATCATATTTATAACCGTGTTAAAAATTAAACATTGTCGCCTCTCAGACAGGCCAGGAATCGAGTGTTGTTGGGGTTTTTTTTTCTAGAAGTGATTCGTGTTTGCGTGTTGCTCAACCCGAGGCAGGTCATCTCTGGATGTGTTTCACTATTGGTGCCCTCAAACACAACGTCCTATCAGCTCCTAGCATTCACTCTCTGATTTGACTGATTTTTCTCCGGTTAAAGCGAAACAAACGACGTTTTGCAGACATCTGTCAGCGTCAGACGTGCAAAACTTTAACCAAACGGTAGAAAAACCAAAGAGCAACGCGCCGATACGCGACGACTCGTTTGGATGTTCCGGCCGCCTCTTTATCAAAGCTGCGGTTTTATCGCATTTGCTCCACAGATTACGTCCGTGCCAAATACTTCATTCTGTATAATGTGATCAGCGCGTTGTGCCGCCGCCAAATGTTGATGTCGGTTATATTTAACTGCTGGCAGAGGAAGAGGAGGATGCAGCCTCGGTGTCACGGACTGTAGCTCGTGAATGGATAAGTGAAGAGTTTTGTGGTGGCCGGCGTCCAAGATTTAAAACAAAAAATCTACCTTCCAGTCATCACTCAGGGAATTAAAACCGCAGAAGGCAGAAGTGCCAGCAGCAGCGAAGCAGAATGAAGTTCAGCAAATATAGACAACAGACTTCTATGTGTGCTCAACGTTTTGCCACTTTATTTTTATTTTATAAGCCCGTTTATGTGCTTTTCTAATTAATTAACGTTGGCAAGAAGGTTTTATTTAGTCTGCAAGAAAGAGAAACTGTTTTTATCTCCAACTTTAAACCCCATAAGTTGGAATAAAACAGCAAGAAACATGTTCGATGTCATGAAATCTGCAAAAACAAAGCGAACGTTTCCTGCAGGCAGGATGCACAGATCTATAGTTTTATTGCTGCTCACAGGTCGTGTTGGATGGACTCAAGCTAATAACATGAGAAGAGTAAATATTCTGGCTTTAAGACGAGCAGCCTGCAGCCTGGATGTTCTCTGATGAGGAGGCAGAAAAGTCCAGCTGATGGATTTACGAGGGTCAGGAGGCTGCAGAGCGCTAAGCTAGCTGACGGAGGCTAATGGACGGATCTCCACTCAGCAGTTCGCACGACGGGCGGCCGGACGACGACGACGACGCTGCTGCCGGTCGAATGCGACGACTGTTTGTACCTTATTAAAGGTTTCTGCAGAAACAGAATTATGCAAATGAGTCAATGTCAGGCTTTAAAGCAAATCCAGAAATAATGTCACCAGCTTGAGCTGCTTCAGAAGCAGATCACAGAGAACATCTGACAAACTAAACGCATTTAGAGTTTGAGTCTGTCAGCGTCCTCTAATGAACAACTTTTAACTGTCAATTTCTCTTTAAAAATTCATCTCGATTAATCGCATTTAATGTAAAATATTTGACACAATAAGCAAAGTTTGTTTTTTTGTCTTAGACTTT
>NW_007579104.1:185203-192724 GCF_000690725.1 Stegastes partitus | reverse complement strand
GAACATTTCTGAAAAAGTTTGAGGTGAAAAATAAGCAACACAGCTGCTGAATCTGTCCTCATTTTAGTTCAACAAGAGCTAGTTTAGCCGGTTTACAAAAGTCAGACCTCCACTCATTTGGATGAAGTAGACTTGACTTCAACTTTTAGTAAATTTGGCAAATTTTGGTGAAAATCTCCCCTGTGGATTAGGCCTTGGTAAGAAGAGAAAAGAAACTTTCTGCCCAACAAGCCAAAAAAAATCCCCCAAAAACACCCAGCTTTAAACCCAACAAACCAAATAAAAACCAACTTTAAACCCAACATGTGAAAAAACACCCAACTTTATATCCAACAAGCCCAAATAAAACCCAACTTTAAACCCAACAAGCTTTAAAAAAACAAACAACAAAAAAACTAACCTTAATCCAAACAAGTCAAAAAATAAATACATTTTTGCCCAACAAGCCAAGAAAAACAAACCAAAAAACAAAAACAAAGAACTTTTTGAACTTAAAAATGATCATTTTTTATTGAATCATGCAGCTCTTGTCTCTTTCAGGTTGGTTTGGTGTCAAACTGACGCCTGAATCTGTGTTTTTGAGACTGTCGTCGACGTGCTGCAGATTAAAGGTGGGAGCAAATAAAAACTCACCAGACGGACGCGTTAACAAAGAAAAACATTGAACTTCACTGTGGAGCGTCTTCAGGACAAACCTGATGACGTCGTGTCGTTTGTTGGATGTCGTTAGCTTGATGCTAATCTCCTCCGTCGATCATCACGTGTTGCTCAGCAGAACCCAGAACTCCAAACGGACACGTGAACGACTTCACCGTCGATCTCCATCAGGAACAGTCGGCACCTTACTTCTTCTGTTTCCTGCTCCTGGAGGTGATTGGATTGGAAGCGATCCAAACGGTTCCCTGCAGGCGAATCAAACGCGCCCGACTGACGACGGGGTTTGAAAAAAACCCACAGTGAAGTGATTTTGTGAGAAAGCGGACGTTCGGGGATCCTGGAGGAGCTTCTCAGCAGGATTCATGTAATGAATCAGGAGTGTGTGTTCGGTCTGAACCCTCCTGACGGACGTCGGACCTCTTCAGGCTCAGATCAGCTGAACGGAAACGGGCCTGTTCGGGTTTATTCTTAGATTCTTCTGACGTGATTTTTAACTCATCCTGCAGCTTTGAGAAAACTCATAGATGATCTCTGAAAACCTGTCGCTCCATCAGGAATGATGTGCTGTCATGTCTGGTAGCGATTCGTCAAACTGTTTTTACGCAATTAGTTAAAAAACACGTTAAAAATCCCCATTAAATGAACGGGAAGTCAGACAGCTGCCAAAACCAGCTGGACCGCTGTAGCTCTGGACGGTTTTACAGCAGAAGCTTCATTCAGGGTTCAAACAGCTCACAAGGCTTCAAGTGTGATTCATCTAAATCTGTGTTTTAACCTCTTTTATAGTTTTTATGCAGCTGCAGTTTAAGTTTTAGGATTTTTTTTTGAAAATCATGAACGTTCCTGCAGCTGAAGTGTGTGACATCGTGTTGTTGATCGTTTCTGTTTGTTTGTTTTTAACATCAACGTATGAATTATTTTGTTTGTTTGTTTTAATTGTTTTGTTTTTTTTTTTGTTTTTTTAAAGCATCATATTATGATCAGTTGTTGTTTGAAGAATAAATTATTGTTTAAATGTGTGTATATGTGGAAAACTCCGGAGCCGTTTAAGGACAAACCGTCGCTTCAGCTTCGTCGTCTTTCAGTCAAATCAAAACCTGAAGAATGTTTTTAAAAGCAGCGGCGGATGGGCAGATGTTCTGAACGTCCCCGTGAAGCTGTGAGTCTGTCTGAAGCCACCAGAGTGTGTCATGGCGGCGGCGGCGGCGGCGGCGGCGGCGCCACTGATCTGAGACCTTTAATTAGCTCCCAGCGCTCTGCAGCTCGTAATGACCCTCATTTGTCAGAAATGTGCAGCTCGTGAGCGACGAGCGAAGCCGGAGGAAAACCGCCGCCCTCAGGGGAACGTTTTACAGCCACGAGGTTCGTGTTCTGACCAGAGGAGGGCGCTGTGGCTAGAGGTCAGCGGGTCGCGACATGAAGACGTCCGACTGGGAGCAGCTGCAGCGTCTTTAGATTCAGGCTTTAAAATGTTCGAATCATCAGCTATAAATGTATGAGGACCTTAAAAACCCACCAGCTGGTTCCAGTTTTGAAATGATTACGCTCTTTATCAAAGCCTGAAATGTGAAAACGTAAAGAAACGCAGGATTTTCAGCTTTCCGACGGCCCGTGAACTCCTCATCGGTGACCGAAGCTGAACATCCTGAGATTTGTTCAAACTTACTTTAATTTTCACATTTTATTTTTTAAAAATAAATTGTTGTTGTTCTGTAAAAATGAATAAAAAATGAAGTCGTCATGGGACTTCCAACTGTCCAACAGTCCTTGAACTACTCGTCTGGAACCATATCTAAGCTGAAAATCCAGATATTTCATTAGAATTACTTAATTGTCATATTTTAAATTTTAAAAATCCCCTCATAATAAATCATTATTCTGTTATAATGAAGACATAAAATTAAATAAAAAGTCTGCCTTGGTGCACTCGTCAAGTTGTTATCTTGGGATTTCCGACGGTCCTTGAACTGCTCGTCTGTATCCAAAACTAAGCTTAAAATCTTCACATGCATTAAAAAAAAAAACACTTTATTCTTCATGTTTCATTAATATACATACATAAAGATATATGTGTTAAAAAGCTGCTATTCTGCCATAATATTCCTTGGTGCACGTTTGGGATTTCCAACTTCCCAACTTATCAAAATAATTTTATTTTAGGATTCTCATTTTAAAAAATAACCAAAAATCACCTCTTTGCTCTAAATAGATTCTGTAAAAACAGAAAAATTCTGCGTTCCTCAGTGAACTCATGAATCCATCAGTGAATCAGCTGCAACCAGCGGTCACGTCATAAAAATTCAGTTTGTGTTTGAACAGAGCGGCGAGGAGCCGCGTGGACGTCACACCGGCAACACAAAGAAAACGAGAACGTGTCAGAAGGTTGGAAGATGTTTGTTTGCAGGTTTTAAGCAAACCAAAACTCCTAAAGGAAGAAAAATAAACTACAAAAGCAAGAGGAGATAAAACAACCGACACAACCTGCATCCAACTTGCTTCGCTTTCAGTAAACTGCCATATAAGGAAGTGGCTTCCTTCCTGTTTGAACCGGCCAATCACATTGGAGACCCCGCCCACTCAGCGAACCAATAGAACAGCAGCTCTGGAGTCGGGTTTCCTCTTCAGCTCCAGGACAAGATGGCCGCCGCAGGAACAGACTCAGGTGATGTTTAAACGTTCTAACAGCTGCTGCTTCGGTCAGACGAACAAACTGAACTTTAAACGTACGATTTTCTCTGTAAAAACTAAATAAACAGAAAAACACATAAATCAGATGAGAGGTTGTCGAGGAGGGAAGTGATGATGTCAACCTGAGATTTAACAGAAACACACCTGCTCAGTCCTGTTTGTGTCCTTTACTGTCATTTTTGGTCTTTAGGTGTCGTTGTTACATCTTTTTAACATCTGTTAGCATCAGTTTTGTCCCATTTTGGCTTCTTTTAGAGTCTTTTTTTGTCTTTGGGTGTCATTTTTACTTCTTGTCGTGTCATTATCGCATCATTTAGTGTCATTTTTGTGTAGTTTGTGCTTGTTTTTGTCATATTTGCATCTGTTAGTATCATTTTAGTCCCATTTTGGCTTCTGTTAGTGTAATTACTTCATGTTTTAGTGTTATTTTTGTTTGTGCTTCATTTAGTGTCATTTTTTGTCTTTAGGTGTTTTTTTTTAGTGTCATTATTGCTTCATTTAGCATCATTTTTGTGTAGTTCATGCTAATTTAGTGTCATTTATTCATCTTTTAGTGCCATTTTTGTCTTTAGGTGTCCTTTTCACATCTTTTTGTCATTAGTGTGTCTCTTAGCATCATTTTTGAGTTATGTTTCATTTAGTGTCATTTTTTTGGCCTTTAGGTGTCATTTTTAAATGTTTTCATGTCATTGTAATGCAGTTTATGCTTAATTTAGTTGCATTTCTGCTTCTTTTAGTGTCATTTTTGCATCTTTTTGTCATTTTTATATCTTTTAGTGTCATTTTTGTGTAGTTTATGCTTCATTTGGTGTCATTTTTACATCTGTTATTGTCGTTTTTGCTTTTTTTGTATCATTTTTGTGTAGTTTGTGTCCTTTGGTGTCTTTTTTACGTCTGTTTGCATAATTTTTGTCCCATTTTGGCTTCTTTTAGTGTAATTTCTGTGTCATTTAGGCTTATTGTGTCATTTTAAAATTTTTTACATCATTTTTGTCTAGTTTATGGTATGTTTAGTGTAATTTTTGCTTCTTTTAGTCCCATTTTTGCATCTTATTTTTCATTTTTTAACCTTTTAATGTCATTTTAATGTAATTTGTGCCTTTGTTTAGTGTTATTGCGTCTTTTAGCGTCATTTTTGTGTAGTTCATGCTTCATTTTGTGTCATTCTTGCTTCATTTATTATTATTTTTGCATCTTTTCGTGTCATTTTTGCAGAGTTTTGTGTCATCGTTGCATCTTTTCTTGCTATTTTTGTCTCTTTATGTCTTTCTGACAGAAGACGTCTGAGTTCTTTCTCCTCCTCCTTCATGTTCTGGTTCCACAGAGCTGAAGGTCTTCATGCTGCAGAGAAACATGAAGAAAATGTCCAGAAGCTGCCTGAGGTTTAGAGTTCAGCTGTACACACTGAGTTTAAAAATGAAGATGAATGTTAAAGGTTTCATGTTGGTTTCACGTCGCGCTGCCTGTACAATGTGTCCGTCCACATGTTTCAGACGTTTCAACAGTCTGATGATCAGCGGAGAGCAGGAACCGTCTCCAGATGGTTTAGCGCAGGGTTCTCCAACCCTGGTCCTGGAGGGCCACAGTCCTGAATCAGGTGTGTTGGAAGAAGGAAACATCTAAAACATGCAGGACTGCGGCCCTCCAGGACCAGGATTGGACACCTCTGGTTTATCAGCTCGCTGCTCTATAATTCAGAGTTCTGCTTTTGAGGAGCACACATTTGTCTGAATATTTTTCTCCTATTTTTTGATAAATGATGCCCATTATGAGTTTGAGACTGAGGGGAGCTAATTAGAGATCCCACATCATCAGCTCAGCCTGTGACACACTTTGGAGGAGCTCAGCTGAGTTCTGAACAGAAACAAACACGTTTCTCAACACAACTGGAAAAAAACAACAACGAGGAGAAGTTTCCCCACAAACAGCCCCGAAATAGACAGTCGAGTCGGAGGAGTTGGTCTCGCTGCGACAAAGAGGAGAAGAGTGAAAACAATAAATAGGTCTGCGATCACCAGAATATGTAAAAGCCCGCAGGCGTCGCAGGGATGCTGCTGTTACCACGGCAACGGCTCTAACAGCTCCGACTCTTCAATCTGACGTCAAATGTGCCAAAAAAAACAAACAAAGCCGGGTCCTTATTGTGAGTGTCTGGATAAACACGACTTTGTTCAGGAGGATCTCTGCAGAGTCCATAAATCAGAGCTTCAGCTGTTTTTCTGGACTGACGTTCAGCTCGCTGAAGACGATGTGACGAATAACTGCTGCTTTACTTCCAGGGTGGTGGATGTTCTGTGCATAGATTCAGATTTAAACGCCGCTGCAGCAGATGTAATGTCCAGACTGGATGTCAGCAAACAGAAGTCTGTTTGTCCAGATGTGAGAAATCATTTAGAACATTTAAGCCTCTCAGAGTTTCTCAAAAAGAAATTATTTATTCTTCTACAGATATTCAAATATATATAAAATAAATGGAAATGCATCTATTAAACCTTTATTTGACAGATTTTCCTTGTTTGTTCCTTCACTGAGGTTCATGTTTCAGCAGCTCTGAGGAACCAGAACCACATGAAGGAGGACAGAACTCAGAGACGTCTTCGTGTACGACAGACGGACACAAAGAGATAAAGTTAAGTCATGTTTCCTGGAATCTACATGAGCAACAAGTTCTCACAGATTTTAACACTGGAGGAAAAAAAGTGGACTTATTTACGTTCTATGGATGCTTTTTTAAATTTCTTTCTATCTGCTCTGTAGAAACAGTTCAAGTCCATGAATCCTGATCACAGGTCTGTTGGCTGCAGCTGAGTCACCGAAGACTTCATGATTCCATCAGTGAGTTCAGAATAATTTTCATTTTTACAGAAAATTTTTACTTTTGAGAGCAAATCAATGATTTTTTATTATATATATATTTTTAATGTAGAATATATAAAAGGACTTTAATAAGCTATTGGATTTTTAGTTAAAATCCTTTTTTTTCTGAAGATAATTTAATGTTTTATGCCTTAAATATGAAAAACGAAAAACTAAAGGTTGAATTTATTTGATTTAGGAAACCTGGAATCAACATGTATAATATTTTTATTTTATTTCTGTTTTTGTGATTCTTCATTTTGTAAGTCAGCTTTAACGTCACAAACATGAAGAAAAGAAAAATGGAAAGTCACATTTTGTAATTCAATGGGTTAGTAAAAATATATATTTTTTAAAATTCTAGTTGAGCTGAGGAGTGCAGGATTCTTTTTTTTCCCTTTTTAAAATTCTTTTAAATTCTTCTCTTATTTTACAGAATCGTGTTCGAGCTAACAGTTCAAGTTTTAGTATTTTTTTTAAATGGAACATGATCTTTTTTTTTTTTTTTTTTTTAGAAAATCTTATGACTTTCAGCTGAGATTTGTTTTCTGTAAGATAATGTAAAGTTTTAACACCATAAACATTTAAAGACAAAAAAAAAGAAACTTAAATTTCTCAGTTTACTTGATTTAGAATTTTTTTTTTTTTTAACTTTCTAATTGTGCAGATTTATTTTATTTTTTTATTACTATTTATTTTAAATAGATCCAGGTCAGAGCAGACGCTATATTTTTGACAGTTTTTCTAATTACATTTTTATAACATTTCACAGTTTCCTGACAGATGAGACGTTCAGGGACCTTTTTATAAAGTTGTAAATCTGACACTTGTTTCCGTTTCTTGCTGATAGATGTTGTAAACCTGATCTTATATCATAAAACCTGCCGTTCAGACCTCGTTGCAGGTTTTGGACTTCAGAGGGTTGAGTTCCTCCAGGAGTCTGGAGGTTTCTGGAACGTTATCGGAGCTCGTCGTGCAGCCATCAGGGTCGAACAGAACCAGAACCAGACTGAGGTGTGGGACCGACCCAGACCGGGTTCCCTGGTGGGAGCAGCTGATGGGTTTATGGGCTCAGAGCTGCAGCTCGCCACCGTTTTACTGCCTCTCCTGGTTTATGGGCTCTTTTCAATTAGGCCTCTCGCTGCCGTAAACCCGCCGCCGTCGCTCGTCTTCGTGCATCGCTGCCTCGTTACAATCAGACAAACGAACTTTAAAGACGCTCAGCTTAGAGAGCCGAGTGGAGCCGGGCCGGTTTAACGAGAGACGCTGATGGACGATGAAGAGGAAAGAATGAAACTGAAACACGTTTGGTCTGTGAAG
>NW_007579104.1:182975-184476 GCF_000690725.1 Stegastes partitus | reverse complement strand
GTGTTTATTGCTAAATAATTAAATATTCAATCAATAAACAATTATTAATACATACATACATTATTTATCCCTAATTAAATATTCAATAAATAAACAATACGACATTCAATTTAATATAAAACCTTTTGTTAACATAATATAAAGTCAGCACCACTCAGAAGTTGTTCTTCTTTTTTATTTTTTAATTAATTACTTTAAATGGTGATTCGTCCTGAAAATACTCACAAGAAACCAAATCGGTGTCCATCCGCTGCTGAAAGTAGATCCCATCTTCATTCACTCTCTCTCAGCCGGTTTACTCTGGTTTCTGTGAACTTCTTCAGCTGCAGACGTTTCCTCGGTGACTTGTTCATTTTTAAGCAGTTAGGACGTCAGAGGACGGAACAAAAATCAAATAAAGAACATTTCAACCTGACATTTAGCAGAAGAAACATGTTGAGCTGTGTGTTGAGCTATTTGGCTGCTGCGTGGATGGATCACTGAAAAGATGTTTTATGTGAAGAAAAAGCTAAAAATAAAATCTGAGGCATTTTCAACACGACACTCAAAACTTCATTTTAAATAACGTGCAAGAACTCGTCGGCTCAACTTTCAAATATGAGTTTATGCCACTTATTGTTAATTAATTACAAATATCTTTGACTGCAGACGGGCTTCCTTTAATTAAAGTGAGAAGATGAGCCCATTTGCATGCTGGGATTTTATTTGTATTCATGAGTTTCTGCAGCAGAAAACAGCCAACAGTGTATTTCCTGCTGGGGTCCGTCCACGTTTCTTCTTCAGCATCTTTAAAACCTGTAGATCCGACAAACGCTCCTGGATTTAACTTTTCATGTTTGTTCTTTTCCTTTTGTTCCATTTTTAATGCGCCGCGATGCGTTCGAGTTCCAGCAGGTTTCTCAGACGTGTGAGCAGCAAAAACAACTCAGGACGGATGTAGGAACAGATTCCAGTCTGTCGAGTTCATGAGTTGAATCTAAAGTCAAAATCTGCATATTTGAGTCGTGTTTACTGTTTGGTGGTTCTGTGGTTCTCCCTGAAGGCTGCAGACGGGCTTCTGCTCTTAAAGGAAATCTAAAACTGGGTCTTAAATGTTTTGAAACGGAGCTCAGAACCAATAAAGAACCAGTTCAGCTTCATTTGTTTGATGCATTTCTAATAAATTCTTTGGACAGTTTGCAGTAAAACAAACACACAGAGTGGTTCTGAATTTATGTCGAGTCCAGAAGAACTTATAAAAAACGTCCCTGGTTTGGTTATTGAAGGTTTTCTAATATAATCATGAAAGTTCACTTTATTGATTTTCTGCACTGTAAAAAATCAAAGTTTGGACCAGTTTTATTAAATTACAGATAAAATCTCGTCACAAAATCACAGGAATAAATATTAATTCACATGTTAACCACAAAAAAGATCAAAAATTGTTTTAAAACATTAAAAGTTTAGAAGTTCAGAAGTTTCCATCCATCTCCTCAGTATCTGCTAGCGTTGCCTTTAAACT
>NW_007579104.1:162080-181656 GCF_000690725.1 Stegastes partitus | reverse complement strand
TTTCTTTTGTTGTTTTTTGTGCATATTTGTGTTTTTTTCCCAGGATTTTATTTTATTTTCCAGCTTACATCTTGTTGTTGTTCTGATGAAGAAATGAGGCTTTAGTGTGTCAGACTGTGCAGAGGGACAAAGACGAACCCAGACAGAACCAGCTGGATGTAACCTTTCTGTCCTGGTTACTGAGGAGCTCAAACATCTGAGAATGTGAAGCCTTAAAAAAAAAAAACAAAGAAGCTTCACTAATCATGTGTGAGCTGCAGAACCAGCACCATGAAGCTGGTCTGTGGACCGGATCCTGGATCCTTGCTGGCTGCTTCCTGCAGACAGACGAGCTGCTGACACCTGAGCAGAGCGCGTGTCTGCTGCAGCCTGAGCGGTAACGAGGCGCAGCGGCTTTAATGTGGGTCTAAACCTCCTCCTGCAGGTCACCGCTGCCGGCTGCTGCACCGACGTCCTGCCGGTGTGTTAACGGCTCCCGGTAATGATGGCTCTCCGTTAATTGGCTGATGATGAGGCTAGTTATGATGTAATCTCTGAGCGCTCTCTCTCCCCTCCCCGCTCTCCCTCTCTCTCTCTCCGTCTCCCCTCCTCTTTCTCCGTCTTTTCTCTCCATCCTAACCAACATGGCCGCTAAGTCGGATGGAGCAGCAGTGTCTGTGGAAGATGACAACACGCCCAGGAGCCTGTCGGAGCCGGGGAACCCCGCCGCCCGGCCCCGCTGCACGGCGGCCGGCGGGAAGCCCTTCACCCTGCTGGACTGCTGCTGGGTGCTGTGCGCGCTGCTCGTCTTCTTCTCCGACGGCGCGACCGACCTGTGGCTGGCCGCCGACTACTACCTGAGAGGCGACTACTGGTGGTTCGGCTTGACGCTGGTCTTCGTCGTGGTGCCCTCCGCGGTCGTCCAGGTGCTGAGCTTCCGCTGGTTCGTGTACGACTACTCGGATCTGAGCGGCGGAGGAGGAGGCGGCGGCGGCGGCGGCAGCGGCGGCGACGGAGCGGCGAGCGGCGCGGCGGCGGCAGCAGGCGGAGCGGCCGACGCGTTAAGCACCAAGGACAGCGACCAGCGCGGCGGGAGCGCGGCGGCGGCGGCAGCGGGGAACGCTGCGAACGTTACCCCGGTGTACACGTCCTCCGGGCCGCCGGTGACGGCCGGGAGAGTCGGCGCCCCCCCGAGGTGCTGCACCGTCTGCATGTGGGTCTTTCAAACCGTGCTGCACGTCCTGCAGCTGGGGCAAGTGTGGAGGTAGGAGCGCCGCGGGGTGATGGGGGGACCGGAGGGGCGAGTGCATGTGTGTGTGTTTGGTACGTGGGCTTTGCATTGGGAGGCTGGGGATGAGAGTGTGCGCGTGCTCGCCCCGTGCGTGTGCGTGTGTATCCTCCCGAAATATTACCTTTTTTTTTTTTTCTCCTCCTTTCCTGCACACCGACACACCGACACACCGACATGGTGGCAGGAATGTGCAGGAGGCACCGAGCTGCTGCTGATTTGTAGTTTCCACACAGAACTTTTAAGTGTCTCCTCCTGAGCTGCGGCTCCGCGTCCAGCTGCTGAGGTCCGGTCTCGGTGCTGGTCCGCTGACGGGCTCCGTGGTTCCGCTCATCTCCTCGGGCTGCTCGTCATGTTACTCATCTTGGTTTTTCTTCTTCTCCTGCACACACACTGTGGTTGTGGATCAAATGCAGGAGTGTGTTGAAGTTTTCCTGCTCCTCCAGCCTCCAGATGGTCCTCTCACTGTTCTCCATGTTCAGATATTTTAGCTTATTACCAGCCAGCCGCGATGAAACGTGCATTTAAAAAGTAGCTGTGGTGCATTAAATGTTCAGAAAAACGACCTGGTTGCAAGAAAAAGAGGAGCTGTAGTGCAGAAACAGTTTTGAGTTGAGTTAAAATCACAAAAAAATCCGTTTTAAAAGGTGTTTTATCAGCAGTTTAACCAACAAGACTTTAAAATCCTTTCAGGCTCAAAAGTCTCTAATATTTACCATAAAGCACAGAATGAAGCAAATAGCAGAGAAAACCCAACAAATAAATCATAAATCAAGTAGATTTCTTTGAATAACCTCAGAACTTCTCACATTTATCTTTAAAGGTGTCTTTCTCCAAGTAATGGAGTATTTATACTCTGTGGTATTTGTACTTTCATTAAACAGATCAGTGGATGAATTCCATCTTTCTGCTCATGAAGCTCCTCCAGCCTGCCAGCCGTGGCCTGCTTCTCCTCCGTGTCGGTTTCTTCGTTTCATTCCGTGTTTACTTGCATGTAGCGTGAGCTGATGCAGTATTTATAACGCGGGCCGGTTTGCAGGGTTCTGTCCCTCGACGGACCTTTTTTGAAATGCACAGAACCGAGAAAACCCGGCGATATGCACATACATTAGAAAACACACAACGAGACGCACAGACAGCAGGAATGTTGGAATTAGAGCCTCGAGAGAAGCTGATTTTTGTGTTTTTATTTCAGGTGAAGTTCAGGGTTTTTGTTCAGAATGCAGCCGCGGTTCTGAATCATCTGGTTGTGGAAGTGAAACGACACATTTCAGCCACCTGTACCCGAGGATATGTTTCATGTCGAGTGTCTGTGGGAGTCACAGCGTGGAGCCAGGCTGCACGACGACCAGCAACACTTTCATTCTCAGTGTTTTTCTGCCTCAGATTCATCAGTGAGCGAGTGGCTGCAGCGATCACAGGTTTAGTTAAAGTGCCGGGTTGGATCTGCAGGTTTTGGAAGTTTGCATTTAAAGCAAACTTCAGCAGCGACGGTTTCTCAGAAAGAAGTGAAATAAAACTCGAGACTCGAGCCAACGGGACGCGTTTCAGATCAGCCGATGCTCAACTCCGCTTCTGACTCGACTCTCTGTGACAAACAACATTTAACATTTAGTGTTTGGTTTGTGCTGGTTTTCTATGAAGACTCTAAAAGGTCGAGAGAATCTGGATCTCTGGTTGTTTCTGGACGAGACTTGAACCCTATTTTCGGTACAGATTAGAGTTGAGGTGATGAAGCGTAAAGGAAGCGAACATTCTTTGGTTTGAAACTGGAAATGAACAGAAAGTCCTTCGTTATCTCAGAGCAGCTTCATGTTTAACTGCAATATAAAGTCTCACAACCAAGAAAAACTCGTTCTGTGCAGGTTGTTATAATGAATATTTAATTACATTTTATTTAAAAACCTTGCACCTGTGTGTACATTATTGTTTCCAGGTGTTCATAGGTGTTGCTGTTAGTGAGGAAAAGTCGTATTTACATGTTTTATTTGTTGTTTCTGTACTTATCTGCTCTGTGCAAACACTGCCTGCAGTTCAGCCGAGAAGTTCTTGAATTTTTGTCACGTGACCATTTGGCGTTGCTCGGTTGCTAATGGCTCTGTGGTTCCGTCAAGCAGCGCAGAATTTTTTGTTTTTCACAAAATCTGGTTGATGTGAATGTTGGAATTTTGGAGAATTTTTAAATGTTTAATGGTTTTGTTGAAAAATTAAGATTTTAGGCTTAGATTTGTTTTTGTTTTTTCCCCGATGAAGCCGAATGTGGTTAGTTCAAGGACTTTCGGGAAGATAAAAAGTTCCTGAATTTTCGTCATGTGACCGTTGGGTGTCGCTCGGTCGCTAACGGCTCTGTGGTTGCGTCAAGTCGCGCAGAATTTTTGATTTTTTACAAAATCCAGTTGATGTGAATGTTTGAATTTTGGAGAATTTTTAAATGTGACACGTTAAAATTAAAGGATTTCAGGCTTAGATTTGGTTATTTTTCCCGATGAAGCTGAATGTCGCAGATGGTTAGTTCAAGGACTGTTGGGACGTTGAAAACTTCGGCTCCGTGGTTGCGTCAAGTCGCGCAGAATTTTAGATTTTTCACGAAATCCAGTTGATGTAAAAGTTTGAATTTTGGAGAATTTTTAAATGTTAAAATTAAACGGTTTTGTGGAAATATCACAATTTTAGGCTTAGATTTGGATATTTTTTCCCGATGAAGCTGAAGGTCGCAGATGGTTAGTTCAAGGACTGTTGGGACGTTACAAAGTTTCTGAATTTTTGTCACGTGACCGTTGGCCACCGCTTGGTCGCTAATGGCTCCACAGTGGCATCAAGCAGCGCAGAATTTTTTATTTTTCACGAAATCCAGTTGATGTGAATGTTGGAATTTTGGAGAATTTTTTAAAAAAATGTAACACGTTAAAATTAAATGATTTTAGGATTTGGATATTTTTCCCGATGAAGCCAAAAGTCGCAGATGGTTAGTTCGAGGACTGACAAGAAGTTGCGAAGTTCCTGAATTTTTTCTGTTTTTATAGTGTCTGGCTGATAAATGGCCATTTTTGTGATTTTTTATAAAATAATAATAATCCTCCTTTTCCAACCTCTTGGCGGGTTTTGGGGTGCAGAACATTACTCCGGCCAGTAGAGGGCGCTAGATATAACTAGTTATAACAACCTGGTTGCCCAAATAACCCGTCTGGTATTTGTTTTTATGTGCAGTAATTCTGACGGCGGAGCAACTTACAAGAATAATCAGTGATGCAGAAAAAACAATCAAGTCAAATGGAGTCGAGGTGAACAGGAGGAAGTCGACCGGACGCTGGAATGAAGCAGCTTCACTCTGCAAACGTCTACAAACCACAACAAAGAGAAGCTCAGACAGAAAAACGTCTCGATAACGAGAACGTTTCCTCCCGAACACGATCCGAGGAGGGTTCTCTCCTCCTCCTGTGATTTATTTCAGGACAAAGTTCTAATCATGTGGCGGGAACACGGCGGCCGAGCAGCCTCTGACTTCCTGCCGTTTAACGGGGAAGTCAAACGTGAAGCTCGGACACGGGGAGGAAGAAACGGACCGGAGGCCTTTTCTCTCAGAGGCACGACGGTCCGAGCATCTTCTGGATTCAACGACGACGTGCGATGAGTGAAAACGTCGGCGAAGGCAGAAGAGTTAAATGAAGATTCAACTAATTCCTAAATGGAGCACGCGGGGATTCACACACGAGGATAATTACATGCAGACTCGCTAATGAACCGCGTTAATGAACAACAATAAGATGCTGAGAGCCGGAGTTGGTTCTGCTGCCGCCGGGAGACTGGAACCGGCTTCACAGAGGATCCGATTTGACGTTTCCAGATTCGTTCAGGATTCGTGTTCGAGACGTTTCAGCTTCAGGTGGATTTAAGCTCCGGCGCCGTTTTATCAAATCCAATCAGGCGGCGTTAAATTTCTGTAACTCTTTGGAACGTTAGCGGCGTCCCGGCCTTCTGGGGAGAAAATCGATGATGTTCTAGTCGCAGATTGTTGCTTACACAAAAAAAAAAAATAAAATAAAAACCCCGGTGTTGTCAGGTGTTTGGGATACGTTGTGATTTTCAGCCGCTGCACCGAAACACCAGCGTCGGTTGTTTTCTGTGAACGCTGAGGAAACAAGCGTTTGGCTTCCTCCTTATCTTATCTGAACAGAGCTTCTGCAGCAAAAAATCTGTGGAGATAAGACAGAACTTTGTTAATCCAGACGGGAGCTCTGGTGGCAGAAAACAATCACAGCAACATCCACACATGATGCATTCATAAAAGTAAATATACGTAAAAACTAAACTGAAATAAGACGAGAATTAAAAAGTAAGAAGTCATCCTGGAGGCGCTGAGCTGAAGTCATTCGAGATGTTTGACACGATGCTGCCGTAGCTGAGCTGGAAGAACGTTGGTGTGTTGAAGCAGGATCATGGAAACACCAAGAACTAGAAACATAACTCCCGCCCTGAGTGATATCAGCATGTTAGCAAAAACAATCAAATCCGATTTACACTAATGTAAGTTAAAGTCAACGGCTGCAAGCATAGGCGTGGATACATGCAAACGCTTTCTAATGAAACTAGAGGACGATTAAAACCACGAGTTGCGCTGAAAGATGCAGAAATGTTGCAGGTTTTGGTAAAAATGGGAAACTCGTCGGCCATCTTTGTGCAGTTTTATGCTAGCTAGCTCTGTTTCCATGTAGCCTTAGACTAAAGCACAGGAAGTGTTCAGGCACCTCATAAGGACCGAAGGCAACGATTGGTTGGAATTTTTTATTTTTTATTTTACAGATGTTTTTATTTTCAGAGCAGGATGTCAGGAAACTTTCCATTTCAAGGCTCCGCGGTCGTACAAAGGAGAATTTTTATTTGTTTAATGGAATCCGGTTCAAGTGATTTTGCAGAAACATCACGGTTCTGAGCTCCGGCTCGGTTTGGAGGAGCAGGTGATTAGTTCAAGGACTGTTGGGAAGTTTTTCTAATTCTTTCTCTCTTTATAGTTTCTGGCTGACAAATGAAGCTATTTCTGCGATGAAGACAAACAACAGTGATGGAAACGCAGCCGTACTGTCGCTTTAGATTTCAGCTGTAGCATTAAAAAGCATCCTTTACTGGAACTTTGTTTGATTTACATGCATGTTTGTGGCCTCCAGTTGGGTTTTTTTTTTTTGCCCCATGAGTCGAGTAATTCTATATTTAGTATCAGACCAGCTGCAGTACCTGGTTGTTCCACCAGGTGGAGCATTTTGCTGTTTAACACTGTAGAGACCAGAGGAGGCGTGCAAGGAAAGCAGAGAGCATTGTGGGTGTTTGGCGAGTAAAGTAGCACCATGACAAAGACTTCTGTGACGATCAATAACATCCAGACAACAAATATGTTCGATCACAGCGTTCCGATATGCTAGCGGTAGTTGTCATAGCGATCTTTGTGGCCCATGTCAAGAGCTAGTAGCTTAAATTAGCAGCAGTAGGGGTGCAGAATAAGTCATTTATAATCAGTTATTGATCGATAAATCTGGTATTTATTCAGGATTGTTATGAATGAACACCTGTGTGACAACAGACTGTTTATTGCTGAGCTGCTGCTGTAGTTGTAAATGTTTCTGTTTTTAACCGATGATCAGGAACAAATTCCAACATGTGAGGATGAATTTATTTTAATAGACTGAAGTAATTATTGAGAAAGTAATTTGTGGATAAAAAGCCCTCGTTAGCTGCAGCGCCTCTGAATCGGTTCTGGTGAAGCTGACGGACGGTCAGAAGCATCAGATGCATCTTTAATCTCTGTTTAACCTTTAACACCTCGAGCTGCTGCCTCAACACTTTGTGGCCTCGTCTCTCGTTAGACATCTGATAACCGGTGGAATGAAGCCTCGAGCCGGCAGAGAAGCCACTCCTCAGATGTTTGTTGTAGGTCGAGCATGTGGAGGGAGAAGAAACCCGGAGATCCTGGTCCAGAGCTCCGGACCGGCGCTCAGAACCACGGGACTGCATCAAGGTCGACTCACCTGCTCTCCAGCCGAGGCTCTCGCTGCCTCGCTTTTTTATTTTTTATCGCTTTTTTCCATCTACATTTAAAATCCAGCTGGAAAGCAAAGCAAGGTCACGTTCCCTCACCTGGAGGCGCTTCAGAGGCGCCGACGGGAATCACAGGAGAAGATGAAACGCTGGGATCTTTAGCACTCGTGATTCGTAAGAGGATTAATTAGTGTTTTATCTTTATTGGAATCATCATTAAAACTCAGTGCTGGATATCATCACAGAACGCTGGTTCTGAGTTCTATCAGCTGTGATTCATCGTTTTATTTACATTTAGTCACATTTTAAAACTGCAAAAACACGTCTTTTGAGACTCAGATGAATTAGTGCATTTGGGGAAATATAAAGATTAAAAACACATTTATTTTAGTTCAATATTTTAAAAGATGAAATATGAAAAAAAAAAATCTTAAATCACAGAAGGTTTGTTTGTCAACCTTTAAAAGGAGCTGCTGTAACTGTTGGTAGAAAAGTAGATTTTTATTTTTATTTTTTTCCTACATTTGTAACGTTGACAGAACCGTGTTTTTTTAAATTACAAAAGCTGAACCACAAATTAACAAGAATATAAATTTCCTGAATGTTTTATTTGCAGATTTATCATCATTAAATAACAGAATGTGTATTTTTACCATAAATGTTTGGATTTTTATTTGAGATTAACCAACAAATTGCAAGAAAATTTATTTTAATATAAATGCATCAATAAATATGAACATTTTCTATTGTTTCTACTGTTTTTTTGTTGTTGTTTTTTTTTTACATTTATTTTTTTAAATTATTTTTTAATGTGGACAAAGAAACAGAATTTTTTTGGTTTGTAACTACAAGACAAAGTTATTTTATTTTATTTTATGGATTTATTTACTGTTTGTAGTTTTAATGCTGTAGCTACACCATTAAATATCTGATGATATATTTAATTTACTATTAAATTACAGGAAAATAGATGCACCATGAAATATGGAAAACTTTTTTTTTTTTTTTAATGTTGAGTCGTGATTAAAATGCAGATAATGTATTTTATGTTATTGATTAATGACAGAAACACAGGAAGTTCTGTCTCATCTGATCCTCGGCCGTCATCGTTCGGTTTCCTCCGTGTTAACGTCGTTTTTTTGCACCGCGCTGGAAACTAAACGTACGAAAGATCACCGGAGACGTCGGCGCCACCTTGTGTCCGCATCAAGCTGCTGGATCATTTTAAACATTTTTGCACAACGTAAACAGATTTTCTTTTCATATTTATCGTGATGTTTGGAACTTCATGAGCTCAGATTCATGTTTGTTTTCACACACGAGGCGGCTGTCGTCCTCTGATTGGTGGGATTTTACAGGAAACATGGCCGACTTTCACGTGGAGCTCTGAGCTGTTTTTAACCCATAAAAATCAAACGTTAGCGTCGCTGAGGTGCGTTCAAGTGATGTCGGATTTCTGCTCCTGCAAGACGTTTTTTCAGACGCTGGACTCGAGCGCTCAGTGGCTGATTGAACAATCCGATCGGTTTCCTGCCCGTGCCAGACCAGATCAATCAGCCCCAGAGAGGAGCGACTGAACCGGTTCCAAATGGACCCTCAGCTCAGGTGGTCCGTCTGTCCGTCCGTCCGGCGGCGGCGAACAATCAGGCCGAGTGGCGAACTGGCAGCCTCAACGCGCTGAATCATTCAGACGAGTGTCGACGCTGCTCATTCACAAATGAAGTGAGTCACGCCGAGCGTTGCTCTTACGTTTCATTTCCGTTTCACTCAGAGACCTTTCAGAGTGTCTGTAAAACATCTTTAAGCTTTAAACCTGCGAGCGTCTGATTCTGCGTCCCTTCGTTCCTGCACGTGGAGGCGCTTCACGTGTTCTCGGAGGCTGAAGCCAGACGCAGACGTTTTTTGTTTCCTTTTTAACGCACATTTTGAGGAACTGCATTTTAAAAAAAAAGGGCCCAGTTTTGCAAAAACACTGAAAAGTTTTCAATTTTTTTCACAGTTTTGAGTTCATGTAGATTAAAAACAGCTTCCTCGAATAAGTTCTGACGTAGAAAACTTTTCCTTTATTCGAGTTATCGGCTGTTTGTTGAGTTTTTTTCGCCTCCTTAACTCATCAAACCTGATCGATACCAGCTGACATGAAAGAATCTTCTTCATTCTGAGGACTTCTTTACATTTTTCCTTCATAAGTGGCCACATTTTTCTACTTTCTTCTTATTCTTTGAGGTTTTTTTTTTAACATTTCCAAACAACTTGCTGCCTTTCTGTCTTCTCTGCTTGTTACGTTGCCGATAGCGCCACCTGCTGACCACCCTATTCTAACAGAAACAAGCCTCACTTGCACGTTATTTTTTTAACATTTTTTTTGCAAAATTTCAAAATTTTTCTGAACAAGTCCACAGATTTTCCTGTTAAAGAGCCGCGAACAGAATCCTCTTCTCGTGCTTCAGACTTTAAATGATTCCTGAGTCCGTGATCGCAGCACAGGTTGTAAAAACCGTAACAGGGAGGATCCTTGTCTTGGCAAAAACGACGCCACTTGAATGCACCAGGGTCAGAGGTGATGTCATAGCTAAGGGGGCGTGGCCTGCATGCTAATGAGCTTCACCTGGAAGCAGAGTTTAGCTCCGAGTCGGTGGAAATAATCAGAGTTTCTGCCTTTTTGGGGTTGAATGTGAGACCATGAGCTGCTTTTAGGTGTTTGTTGTGGACTAAACGTTAAATCTGGACGATATTATTCCTCATGTTTGACCACCGAGCGTCTTCCTGCAACAAGGAGACGAGGAAGTGTGGCTCTGAGTTTTACCGGAAGAAGCAAAAGACTCTCAGGTTGTGAGGAAGTGAGGCAGAAGGTAAGAGATGTGGTTGTAAGATCACTCTGAAGCTCCGTCCTCCGGCTGGTTTTCAGCGACTCTGCTGCTGCCTCTGGGGTTTCTCGTGCAGATGTTTGGACATGAGGGAGGTCTGATGTGATATTTTTACCTGTCAGGTGACACTAGACAGAAAAGAAGCACACCTGCCTTCATGTGATCCGTTAACGAGCTCCTCAACGTGTTGGTTTCTGGGATGTTCTGGTTCTTTAGTTCTGTGTTTATGTGTGACTGAAGCCTGTTGGTTCTGTGGGTTCTGGTCGTCGTGTTGAAGGAACAGAAGCATGCGTTGCTTTCTTCAACCAGTAATGTGTAAATCATGACTTTTGTCCAGTAATGAGCTGAACAGTGAGCGTTTCTGTGGTTTTCCAGTCATGAGAAGCTGCTTCTGGATCAGAACTGAACGTCTAATCTCACTTTTATTTCTTCTTCTTGTCATTTATTGTTGAAAAATCATCATTATGAGATGATTTAAAAAGAGAAAAACAGCTTCTAGTCAGTTTGTTTTTCTCGGTTAGGAGGTTCTCAGAGTTTTCTCCACCAGTGACTTCCTTCTACTTCTTCTTGTTTGTTTTTACTGATTATATTTCTGATGTCACACTGATGGACCATAGTGTCATGAAGTGTGTCGTTCACTTCCTGTTCCTGCACAGACACATGCTAATTAGCTGCGAGCTAACTCTGCTGCCGTTACTACGAACAAACCAGAAGTCACGGTTTCCAAACTGTTGCTGGAATCGCTTCCTTCAAACCTTCACCGTAAATGAAATGGACCTTTTTTTTATTTATCATTTTATCTTCTGGGGAAGCTTCTGCGGTCGAGACGGTAACAGGAGATGATTGAACGTTTGGTTTTGGACCACGAGGCGATTAAAACGTTCTGTAGACGTTCTGTGAGACGTGTGGATCTAAGTGGGTGGATCACTTCAGATGTTCTGGGTCGCTCCGTCCTCCTGCTTCCTGCTCAGGGTTTACACTCATTTGCTCTAAAGGTTTGGTTTCTTTAACGGTTTCTCAGCGTTTCTTCTGCCCTGAAGGTTTGATCCTGCAGCGAAGCAACGAGAGCTTCATGAAGCTCAGACGTGCAGGATGTCAGCGTCCACTTCAAAGAGCTTCTGGGTTTTTTTTTTTGGTCTCTGCAGTCAAAACCTTCACCAGAGTTCAGAAACTTCAGCGCTGCATCCAAACACTCTGAAATAGGCCATCTGTAAACCCAAACCAGCTCCTCTGTTGGTTCAACGGCTTCTGGTTTGTCTCGTCCTGCTCATGAAGTCCTTCAGCTTCTTTTTTTAACCCTCTGAACGCCAACATGTGCGAGAGGCTTGGTAGTTACATAAAGTTGACCATTTATCAGAGCAAGAACTTGCAAAAAATATGACAAAAAAAAAAAGAAAGAAATAATTCTGTAACTTTAGTCCATCAGAAAAATGAACCACATTTACGCTTCAAATCAAGATATTTAATTAAAATCACTTTATTCTGCATCTGCATTTGCCAAAAATAATCAGTTTGCACCGATCAGATCCTGTAAAAACAATTTTTAAAAAATGTTTGTCAAAATAAAAAAAATAAGCATTTGCTCCATCGAGATTCTTCAAAAATAAATAAATAAATAAAATAAAACAAAATAAAATAAGACCGACTGGGCTCTAACCAACATTAATGTCACAGAAATTCTGTGAGTTTTCTGCTGAACTGCAGGAAGAGTTTTATAAAAACAGAGACAAGCATCACAATCTGAATATTAAGTAGAGTCATATTTTTATTCGTTGTTAACACTTGTGGACTGTGTTGAATCCACGTTTTCAGTTTTTGTGAAATAAATAATAATAAAAAATATTTTTTTTATTTTTATGATACAGAATTTTGATGTTTGTACAGTTTTGGCTCATTTTAAATTTTTTATTATTTTTTAAAAGCATTTTTCTGTGATTTTACTTAATTATTCACAATTTAACAAAACAGAGAAAATCTGTAAAATAACATTTCATTTTTCTTATTTTTTCCCCCAATCAGTACAAATAATTTGTCTTTTGAAAAATAAAAAACAGTAAATATCTGCAACATAATTATATTTTTGCTCATTTGAATTTGTGTCAAATGTAAAAGAACCAATTAGAACTTATAATAGAACTTTTTTATGGTAAATATGAACCATTTCTGAGTCTCTCTCTTAGAAAATGAGCAAATAAAACCAGCTCCTGTTCGGAGCGTTAATGTGGGAATTCCAACCTGCAAACAAAATAAAGTCACATCAGTAACACATCGTCTGCATCCGTTTGTTTCTGGCATAAAGGGAGAAACAATAGAAAATGTAGTTTATCTGATTTGAAGCTGAAGCAGGAAACCAACCAACAGTTTCAATCTTTATGTAAAAAGGAAATTTAAAAACAAAATATGAAACTGAACAAACTCTGATTTAACGGCATGGCTTCACGTGTAGCTGTTGGCGTTAACGTGTCCGACGCTGCTCCTGTTGCACATTCGTACTTAAACATGTTGATTTCTGCATTTAGAAATAATCCTAATAATAATAAAATGTGAGCTGCAATAACGGTCAGGACTGAAGGTGGCAGAACGTGCTGATCTGTGGACACCTGATCCCACCGTCTGATTGGTTTGTTGATTCTGTCGTTTCCCTGCAGCGGCGGCGGCCGAAGGAAATTTCCAAAACTCTTTAAGAATTCAAAAATCCTCCCAACTGTAAATGCACAAGGTTTATGTAAAATTTAATAGAGCTATTGATTATGAACAAAACTCAGCCTGCAGGAGAGTTGTGATGATCCGTCTGTCTGTCTGTCTGTCTGTCTGTCTGTCTGTCTGTCTGTCTGTAGGATGCTCTGCTGTCTGTCCGTCTGTCTGACTGTCTGTCTGTCTGATGCTCTGCTGTCCATCCGTCCGTCCGTCACTCGGTGCTGAATTATTCACCGCGGCCCTGGAGGAAGCTGTCAATCACGTTTCCAGTGCGTCTCTGTGCACAGATGCAGCTTCTTCCTGCTCGACGTCGTCCAGCGTCGCTCGTTAAATCAACACCGATGTTTGTTTGTGGGGGTTTTTTTTAAGTTTTTTTTAAAAAATCTGCTTGTGTTTCCTGTTTGCATGTAGGCCGGCGCGCGCGGGTTCTGCACATGCTCAGTGCGCGGCGGCGATGCATGTGATTAGCGTGTGCCCTGCAGGTGCTGCACACTGCAGACTGTGACTATGTATAGATAATAAATTCAGCCTGCACACGCGCTCTGAATACCAAACGACGCGCCGTATCGCCTCGGAAAGTTCCCAAACCAAAAACCTGCAGCCAATTAAACTGACGGATCCTGACACTCCGGCGGCGGCGGCGGCGGCAGTAAATTAAACCCAGGCTGAATTCCAAACTCGTGATTAATTTAAACGTGAAATGATTTATTTTTTTTCTTCCACTATTTTCACGGCGTGGCATCAGCTGAGTGTTTAGTAACGTGATTCACACGATGCTGAAGGAGGAAACATCGAGTTTCTCCCTCGTGGACATGCCTACCGGCTGTTTTCTGTTCATCTGCAAGAAGACGTATCATGAGTTAAAGAAGCAGCAGACGTCCTGCTCCAGTGTCGATGAGTCTCAGAAATGTGGATTCAGACGTCCACGATGCCGTACGAAGCAGGAGGACGGAGGGGAAAGGTGTGACGTTACACCTGAGCTACTTCCAGGCAGGAAGGGCTTATCTACATGGGAAAATGTGGGTTTACAGTTTAACTAGCAGGTTGCACCGGGCAAAAGATGCTTTTTTGTCGTTGTTATTTATTTTGCAAAAAGTAAAAGAAAAGGAATCGACGTGTGCAACATTCATGTCACTAATGCTGAAAAAAACAAAAATAGATGCAAAAAAACTGAACTGAAAACAGAAAAAAAGACAAAAAAGAACTAAAATTAGTTCTGAAATCAAGCAGTAAATACATATTAAATATTAATAACAGCAGACAAACATGTGGATGGTAACTCGTAGATCAACCGTGCTGTCGTGTTTTCAGGAGTGTTTGTGGTTTAGAGCCTCGGCTGTAAACTCTTCCTGCAGTTCATCCCCGAAGCTAAAAAAGTTCCACCTGAGTGTCGTTTGAGGCGCTAAAGGCTTCATGGTGACGTCAAACAGTGCAGAAGGTTTTGTTTTTTACTGAGTCTGGTCAGAGAAAACTTTATTTTTGTCGAATTTTTAAACAAGACGTAGAATAAAGCTTTTTTTTCCCGATGATTTGCGATGAGTTCGAGGACCATCAGGAAGTTGAAAAATCCAATGATTCTCTCTGTTTTTACCATTTCCGGCTCATAGATAGTGATGTTGAGGTGATTTTTGAAAGTTTTCTTCATTTTGGAAATATTTTAGGTAATTTTCACTGATTATTTGGCTTTTTGGTTGGATCTGAGCAGATTTTTTTATTTTTTTATTAGTGTTCAGACTGAGACACCTGGATGGATGTAGAACTGATGTGGTGTCAGGTTCTAGCAGAACCCAGATGTGTTCTTCCTCCTAAATGTCATGTGTCTATCTGCTGTACTGATGAAGTTCTGAGGCTCAGAAATGATGGAAAAAGTCCATTAAAGTGATAAACCTGGACCCTCCTCTGTGGACCTGAACTCTCTTTATAGGTCTCCTGTATACAGTTAAAAGTATACCTACCGACAACACTAGTGACCACCTATTAAAGTCTTGTTTTGGGTTTTTTTAAAACTCAGTACTCAAACAGAAATAGTCTGTCTGCTCTACTGATGATGTTGAAATGATGGAGAAGGTCCATTAAAGTGATAAATTTGGACCCTTCTCTATGGACGTCAAGGACCTGTAACTCTCTTTATAGGTCTCCTGTATACAGTTAAAAGTATACCTACCGACAACTGTAGAGATCACCCATTAAAATTGTTGTTGTTTGTTTGTTTGTTGGTTTGCTTTTTAAACTCAGTACTCAAACAGAACTAGTCTGTCTGCTGTACTGATGAAGGTCTGAGGCTCAGAAATGATGGCGAACATCCATTAAGGTCCTCTATGGACTTAAAGGGCATATAGTTCTCTTTATAGGTCTCCTGTATACAGTTGAAAGTATACCTACCGACAACTGTAAAGGTCGTTAGTTAAAATGGCTTGTTGTTGTTGTTGTTGTTGTTGTTGTTGTTGGTTTTCTAAACTCAGAACTCCAACAGCAGTTCTGAGGCTCAGAACTGATGGAGAAAGTCCATTAAAGTGATAAATCTGGACCCTCCTCTATGGACCTCAAGGACCTGGAACTCTCTTTATAGGTCCCCTGTATACCTACCTACAACTGTAATGACTGTAATCTGTCTGCTGTACTGATGAAGTTCTGGACCTGGAACTCTGAAACATTCACAGTCTATATGCAGTAATATGCAGCATGTAGTTGTATAAGAATGTCGGCTTTGAGACACGACGTTGGTGCAAAATCCCCATTTTTCCGACTCCCCGTCTCCGGATCGACACCAGCGCTCGGCGTACAAACATCCCGTCAGAGTTTTCTGCCTCCTGAACACTGAAGCGTCTCTGAGCCGCCGTAATGACCCAGTTTCTCCTCCGGGATCACCAAAGTTCGTCCTGTTTCACAGCCCCGTGCTCAGAATCAACCGCTCGGTCGGAACATCTCCGCTCCACTGTCTGAATGAGGACTTTATCGGCCGATGGATCGGCGGGCGCAGACGCTGGTTTAACGTTCTGGCAGCAGACTGGAGGCTTTAAACCAGGATGTTGGAGAATCAGCCTCCATCCTGACGCTCAAGGTCACACGCTGCTGGACAAACACTCAAAGTGGGCATTTATTGTTCTATGTTTAAGATCCCTTCATTATAGTTAAATCAATAACAATAGAATTACTTTACAAATATTTCTCATTATGTTTGAAACCAAAATTATGGATTTTAAGTGAAAAATAAAGTTTTATTTTCAAGTAATTTGTCCCATTTCCTTAAATTATGGATAATAACTCATAAAATCACAGAAAAAAAGTGTTAATTTACATACTAACAATAAAAAAAGGACAAAACTGTAAATTTTATCCACATTCATACAAACAAGTCTTTAGTTTTATTCCACTGTGTGACTGTTGCTGTTTAAATCAGCAACAATATCAGTATTTTATAGATTTTAATGTATTTCAAGTGGAAAAAATATCTAAATTTTTAATTGTTTATTCGTTTTTTTAAAGTTATTTTACTCATTTAAACTGTTAAATTATTTATATGTTGTGAAATTACAGGAGAAAAGTATTAATTACATGTTGACTGTTAAAACAAAAACATTGGACAAACTCTGATTTGTTCTTTTCCAGCGTTTGACCATAAAATCACCGTTTAGCTGCTGCTGTAGCTGTACGTATGTTTCCTGTTATTCTCACAGCTTATTTGTGCTGTTTTCTAACACTATTGAACATATTTTTTCTGCCAGATTTTCTTTCTTTCTACTTTTTTTAATGGTATTTATTTAGTTTTTCTTTTCTTTGTTTGTGGCGCACCAATCAAACATCGTGTATAAGTGGAAATAAGTTCGACTGCAGCTTCCTGAAGGCGTTCTTTACCGCAAATATTCAGTTTATCATCATACGAGAGGAAGAAATGCAGCAAATTCAAACCCCGTAAAGCAAAGAAATGGCATTTTTTAACAGTTTTTGGTTGAAGTTTCTCTAATTTCGCAGCAGATGTACAGTAACGAACTGACAGTCGCAGCGTTTAGCCGCTCCAGCTCGTCCCGCTTCCTGTTTCTACCTCGGACCGATCCGACTCACGGCTCCTCCGGCTGCAGGACCAACGAGAACATGTCGTGGCAGTCGACGGAGCCGGCGTTGGTTCTTCTCCGGATGACGTTCTGCTGAGCCTCCGGCGTTGTTTGTTCCACCAGCGAACGGAAACCGGTCCGAGGAACCAACGTACCGATTCTATACGTCGTCGGATCTCGGCTAAAGTCGCGTCGTCGTCGCCGCTGAGCTACTCACACGGCCTCCAGACGTGTTTGATTCTGGTTTTTCTTTTCGTGGTTTCGGTGCAGGTCCAACACCTCCCGCTGCTGACGGACGGACGGACGGATGCAGATGTATGTGCAGATAAATATCTGGGACAGAACATGGACTCGGGCCTGCACAGGGTTTGTTAGTTTATCTCCGTGTGCGCTTCAGTGGTGCATGTTATTAGCGTGTAGCCTGCAGGTGCACACACACACACATGCGGGTCCGTCGTCTTCTCCTTTGGTTCATACAAACGCATTCAGACACGTCCTCCTCCAGTGTGTGAACTTTCTGTTCAAAGCCCAGAGGAGTCGTTGTATCGCTGTGGATTCTGCTCTTCTCTCTCTGAGCTCTCTGAACTCACACACTCTCTGATCTGTCTCTCCGGATTTTCCTCCGCCAGCGCCTTTCACAGGAAAACCCGCCGAACGCGAGGACCTTTCGTCTCCCCGGACTCAGACCAGGGAACCGTTCTTAGGGGGTCAGAATTCCTGATTTGGGAGCTGATTTTCCTCGCCGGCCGCTTCGTAATTCGTTCCGTCAGCGTTTCGACGCCGTCGGACTCGAGGGCCGGTGACGGTTTTCCTACGGCGAGTCAACGCGGTTTTTGTTTTTCGTTCATCCCGTCTCGCCTTCAGACGGGAGTTTAGGGTTTGTTTTTGAAAGCGGAAAGTTCAGTTCAGGCTGCGGTCGGTTCTCAGCAGAATCACAGCGTCTGGTTCAGGCTGAAGGTAGAAACCAGACATCACACTTTCTGCTGCAGCTCCTGCAACAAGGAAAGAAGTGTTCTGTTGAATAGTTGTAAGGATCTGCAGAGAACATGTTTGGTATCCAACAGGGACGTTCTGTCATGTTGGCCTTCTGGTTTTTTTAAATGTCCTATTCTGAGGGCTGCAGGTGGATCAGTGGTTAGCACCGTCGCCTCGCAGCAGCTAGAAGGTCGCCGGTTGGCGTCCCGGTGAGGACACCCAGGATCTTCCTGCGTGGAGTCTCCATGTTCTCCCCGTGCAGCGTGGGTTCTCTCCGGGTTCTCCGGCTTCCTCCCACAGTCCAGAAACATGCTGAGGTTAATTGGTGATTGTAAATTGTCCGTAGGTGTGAATGTGAGTGTGCTTGGTTGTCTGTCTCTAAGTGTAGCCCTGTGATAGACTGGTTACCTGTCCAGGTGAACCTGCCTTCACCCTGAGTCAGCTGGGATAGACTCCAGCCCCCCATGACTCTAAGCGGTGTAGAGATGATGGATGGATGAACCCAGCAGCCGACACGTGATGAGTTTGATGCATGCAAATATTACAACAAAGACATGAACTAAACGTGTTGCTCTTAGCTGACCGAACCAGGCCGACCCGGTAGACGGGCGTCCGTCTCCGACTGCAGCAGCTTCCCGTCACAGTCTGAACCGCTCTGCTGCCTTTTCCGGCCAGCTGCACATCTCCCCAACTGCTTGTTGTCTAACAGCGCGGCAGACGAACATAATCCTGCAGAACCGTCTATTAGCCCGCATGAGCTCGTGTTCCCCAAATAAAACATGAGCGGGATGTGATGTAACGGCGCCGGCTCACAGAAGCCCTGATCCAGTGTTTGGCCCTGAGTCGCTCTTAACCGTCGAGACAACCTTGTGCAGCTGCACAAAGTGTTGATCTCATTTTTTATTTCATTTTATTTTGCATATCAACCGTTATTATATTGGAGAGGAAGAGAGCGGATCTGCCTCGGCTGACCTCGCTCTCCGGAGGAAATGAATCAGCTGTTGTATCTCGACTGCTGTTTTTTTATTTTATTTTTTTTTATTCTGTCGGAGCTGAATGTGTTTGGATGTGAATGTGGAGCAGATTTGTAGATTTCAAGGCTGCAGGTGGAAAGTCGGATAGTAAATAAAGTGTCTGACGATTTAAACCAACTTGTACATTTAGGAAACCGACACGAATCGAAGAATAACCAACTTCTGGACGGACTGAAACGTTCTGCAGACGTTCTGCTGACGTTCTGCTGATCCTCCCACTTTTCCTCTTTAAGTTTCGAGCCGAACGATGCAGAAAAGCAGGTTGCAGTTATTCTGACATGTATTGCAGGAGGAGTCGTCATTTAGTGGTTTTGTTTTCCACTGAACAAATCTAAAGTAATGTTTGACGCTGCGGTCTGAAGCCAATAAGTTCTGGTTCGTCTTTAGAATCTGAGGTTCTCTGTAGCTCCTCAGAACTTCATTTATGATCATATTTAGTGACCTTTTTATTTAACAAGTGCAGCTCTTCCAGTTTAGATCTGACACATACCAATGTGGTAATTTAATTTACATTCATTTTTGTCTCTAATATCAAATAATCGTCTCATCTGGTCGTTGGTTTTTTTGTACTTTCACAGTTTAGTTTGGTAGTTTACTGAAATCCTGCCTCAGACCAGAACTCATCCAGCGAGGAACTAATCAAACTGTTAATTAAAG
>NW_007579104.1:155155-159057 GCF_000690725.1 Stegastes partitus | reverse complement strand
CTCGTAATCATCAACGCAAACCGCTGTGGAGGAATGAAAGGAGAGCAATAAGCTATGAAAGGACGGCTCTGGATGTAAGGACACGGCCACAAACACGGCGTTTCATTAGCCGAGGTGAAGCAGCAGCAGCAGAACAGAGGAACCGAGACGGCAGCAGAAAGCAGGATGTGCTCCAACGGGGAGCTTCACCTCTGAGTGACTCCAGCAGGTTCGTCTCCGGAGGTTTAACTGAGGACGGACGGAGGTTAGAAAGAGAACGTGAGCTTCACAGAGGGAGGACTGGTTACCAGTATGAACGGACGTATGGTCACTACATGAACTTCGATGGAACCAGAACATGAAGAAGGAGGAGGAGAGAGAAGTCAGAGATGTTTTTAAGAATGACACGAAGAGGAAAAAACAGCAAGAAAAGACGCAAAAAATGAGTGAAAACGCTGCAAAAATGGCACCGAGATTTTCAAACGACACTAAAAGAAGCAAAAATGACACAAAGAGACAAAAACGCACAAAAATTACTGATGATACCGAACTATTTCCACTACCGTAAATTCTGGATGATGAGCGCACCTGAATATCAGCCGCTAACTGCAAAAAGAAAACCAGTTGTGTACATATACAGGCTGCAGGTGTCCACGTTGGAACGTGAGATATTTACACAGAAAGATTTTAATTAAATACGTACGGCTGGTTAAGAAAATAAAAACTCCAGCAGCCTACCAGGAAAAATCACTGATCGCTATCTTCATCTTCCTCCTGAAAACCACTGAAGTCGTCTTCTTCAGCCTCAGAATCACTTCCTCAGTCTCTCTGTCGTCGTCGCTCTCAGCGTCACTTTGGTCTTGAAGCAAATTCGTAAAAATCCTGAAATTAGCCGCGTCGTTGTTTAAGCTGCAGCGTTCAAAGTGTGTGACGAAAGTAGCGTCTTATAATCTGGAATTTACGGTAAATGTAAGATTAACCCTCTGAACTCCAATAAGTTTCTGGATGTTTCTTCATGTTTCCTTCACTGTTCACTCATGTTCCTCTGCAGCATGAAGTCCTGCAGCTCCATGGAACCAGAACAACATGAACTTAGAATGACACAGAGACAGAAAAAGCAAGAAAAGATGCAAAAACGACACAAAACGTTGCAAAAATCACAGAATTTAAAAAAAAAAAAAAAAATGACACTAAAAGAAGCATAAATGATGTTTCTGCAGGAAAGTTTAAACTCTGATGATTGTCTTCCAGCTTTAAGCTCAACATCAAAAATCATTTTATTCTACAATAAAAATCGGCCTGAATTGAACAGTTTGCTCAAACCAGATTGTGTAAAAAGCAAAATAATTCAGAGCTCCTGAGCGACACGATGAAGCCAGACGTGAGTCAGCTGTGACCAGCAGTCATGTGACCAAACATCAGGAAGTTTATTCACTGAACTGCAGGCAGAAGAGGAAATAAATGTAAATAATGAAATGTTGATGACATGAGGAGCCATAATGTCTCGTNTATTTTAATATTTACATGACTTTACTTTTGAATGATGGCAAATATCTGTAAAAATCTATAATTTTGCTGCTTTAAATACAATAAAAATGTTAGTTTTTTGTTAGTTTTTTAAGGGTTAATGTGCAAATGATGTGTTTCTTGCTGCAGTCTGAACCAAACATCCAGGTTCTGGTTCATCTTTAGAATCTGATTTTAATGCTGAGGTTCTCTGTAGCTCCTCAGAGCTTTATTTATGATGATATTTAGTGACATATTTGACCTTTTTATTAAAAAAAATGCAGCTCTTGCAGTTGGACATGACACTATTTTAATATTTTAATATTATATACATGACGATTATTTCAAATCATGGCAAAAATCTGTGAAAATACAGCAAAATGTTAGTTTTTTGTTAGTTTTTTAAAGGTTAATGTGCAAATGATGTGTTTCTTGCTGCAGTCTGAACCAAACATTGAAGTTCCTGTTCATCTTTAGAATCTGATTTTCATGCTGAGGTTCTCTGTAGCTCCTCAGAGCTTCATTTATGATCATATTTAGTGACTTTGTATTTAAAAAGTGCAGCTCTTCCAGTTTAGATATGACACGTACCCATGTGGTAATTTAATTTACATTCATTTTTGTCTCTAATATCAAATAATCGTCTCATCTGGTCGTTGCTTTCTTTGTACTTTCACAGTTTAGTTTGGTAGTTTACTGAAATCCTGCCTCAGACCAGAACTCATCCAGCGAGGAACTAATCAAACTGTTAATTAAAGTCCAAATGAACTTTTTATTGAATTTCTGGGCATATTTTTCATCTTTAGAGCTCATTTGGTTGGTATAAATTGTGGCGACGAGGACTCTTGTCGTGAAGTTTTGTGTCATTTCTTTGGGAAAACTCACATCAGCCCCGAAACAAATCCACCCACAATCAGAGATGATTTGATCTTCTGTTTTCGACATCCCAGCTTCTGAATTAATGACATGATGAGAAATAACTTTGGAAACATCCGGTTTTTATCTGCAATAGTTCCTGAGATGTTGTTGTTCAAACAGCTGCAAATTTCAATATGAGGACAAAAAACCAAAAACTGATAAAAGTGGGAAATTTAAATCATTATTTCTCAAATGTTTGCGTCCATATTTTATGCTATAAAATTTTCAGGTAAATCAAATTAGATTTCACTAAAATCATTCTATGAGCTCATAAGTTTCTTGTGTTTATTCTGTTCGAGCCGTCGTTTTTTTTTTTTCCTCTAAAATCCTCTTTGGAGGAAATTCCCGCCTCAGGTTTGACTTCTGAGCTGTCAGAAGTTTTTTGGGGATATTTGCTGTGAACTTTTAAACTCTTTATTTATTATTCAGTCAGTTTTCCTCCCCGGTGGACTCCATGAAGAACATCAGCGCGTTTAGAACGAACAGATCAACACGAAGCATCGAGTCCGTCCGGTCTGAGAAAAAAGATGTTTTTAGATTTAACGCTTTACAGAAAACTGGTTCACCATCAGAGCGGCTTTATCAGGAGGAATTAGATTAATAAGTAAAATAGTTCATAGACATGTGAGCAGCAGCACGATGTACCTTCTTTATCCTAAAAAAAAATAAAAATAAAAAAAAGGTTCAATTTTAAGTTTAAAAAGTTTTGTTTTCTACAGGCCAAATACGATTTACGATAAGATAAATAAAAAATAATATTAATAATAATAATCACAAGTTTATTCTTATATCCCCTGTTTGAAAACCTAAAAATAAATACATTTAAAAAATAAAGTAAAATAAGGAAACACTGAACAACAAACGGCTCGTTGGTCCAAACGCTGTAAAAGATTCTCAAAATAAATTAAATAAAACAGCATCAGATAAAATAATAAAAAAAAGTCACATCCAAGTCAGAAAAACATCAGATTAAAACATCAAATCAAGGCTAGAAATGATGATATTAGTATTAATATAAAGTCCATAAATAAGAGTGAATAAATAAATAAATAGAGGGTAACAGAGAATAAAATGAACAAAACAAATTTAAAAAATAAAAGTTAGACAATGAAAATATAGATTTTGATGCAGATTCTTTCAGTTTGTGTTCAAATATAAAAATATTTTTTCTCTGGATTATTATTTTAATTATTCTGTTATATTTAGGATTTTCTGGTTAAACATGAACCTGTTGATTTATTTATTTTTTTTGCTTTTTTGTGTTATTTTATTCATTTATCATCCAAACTATTCAAAGTTTGCTGGTTTCTCCTGCAGCCGTTCAGTGAATCACTAAACGAGGCGTCGCTGCTGTAATGATGAAGTTTAGTTTGTACGAATGCAACCAGATGTTTGGTTTGTGCAGAACAACGAATGATGATCAGGCGTGAGTGGACTCTGTGGTGTTTCCAGGAAGTTTTGCATTCATGTAAAACCAGATGTGTGAACAGAAACGGCTT
>NW_007579104.1:150445-154292 GCF_000690725.1 Stegastes partitus | reverse complement strand
AACAGCAAGAAAAGACGCAAAAAATGAGTGAAAACGCTGCAAAAATGGCACCGAAAGTTTCAAAACCGACACTAAAAGAAGCATAAATGACACATAAACAAACTAAAACGTACAAAAATTACTGATGATACCGAACTATTTCCATTACCGTAAATTCTGGACGATGAGCGCACCTGAATATGAGCTGCAGCCACTAACTGTAAAAAGAAAACCAGGTGTGTACATATACAGGCAGCAGGAACATGAGATATTTACACAGAAAGATTATAATTAAATACGTACAGCTGGTTAAGAAAATAAAACTCCAGCAGCCTACCAGGAAAAGTCACTGATCGCTATCTTCATCTTCCTCCTGAAAACCACTGAAGTCGTCCTCTTCAGCCTCAGAATCACTTCCTCACTTCCTCAGTCTCTCTGTCGTCGTCGCTCTCAGCGTCACTTTGGTCTCGAAGCAAATTCGTAAAAATCCATAAATTAGCCGCGTCGTTGTTTAAGCCGCAGCGTTCAAAGCGTGTGAAGAAAGTAGCGGCTTATAATCTGGAATTTACGGTAAATGTAAGATTAACCCTCTGAACTCCGATAAGTTTCTAGATGTTTCTTCATGTTTCCTTCACTGTTCACTCATGTTCCTCTGCAGCATGAAGTCCTGCAGCTCCGTGGAACCAGAACAACATGAACTTAGAATGACACAGAGACAGAAATAGTAAGAAAAGATGCAAAAATGACACAAAACATTGCAAAAATCACAGAATTAAAAAAAAAAAAAAAAAAGACACTAAAAGAAGCATAAATGATGTTTCTGCAGGAAAGTTTAAACTCTGATGATTGTCTTCCAGCTTTAAGCTCAACATCAAAAATCACTTTATTCTACAATAGAAATCGTCCTGAATTGAACAGTTTGGAAAAACCAGATTGTGTAAAAAGCAAAATACTTCAGCGACACGATGAAGCCAGACGTGAGTCAGCTGTGACCAGCAGTCATGTGACAAAACATCAGGAAGTTTATTCACTGAACTGCAGGCAGAAGAGGAAATAAATGTAAATAATGAAATGTTGATGACATGAGGAGCCATAATGTCTCGTCCAGTGTCACAGCGACACCAGTGCTGCTTCCAGCTTTATTTCCATTGTTGTAGCAGCAAAGCAAAGAATTCAACTTATTTTCTTGCACAGACGACGTTTAACGGCAGAAGTTCTGTATCATCAGTCATTTCTCTGCTTTCTTGTCTGTGTAATTTGTCATCTTTGCGTCTTTTTGTGCTATTTTAGTCCCTTTGTGTCGCTCTGTCATCCCAACAGAAGACGTCTCTGAGTTCTGTCTCCTCCTCCTTCATGTTCTGGTTCCTCAGAGCTGCTCAGAAACATGAACCTCACTGTCTGTTAGTAGTTCCCTCATCTTTATGTCAGTTTTGCATCTTTGTGTGTCTTTTTTAAAATAGTTTTAGTAATTTTTGCAACAATTTGTGTTGTTTTTGCATTTTTTAGTGACATTTTTGCATCTTTTATGTCATTTTTTCAGAGTTTTCAGTCATTTTTGCTTCTTTTTGTGTCATTTTCTAATAGTTTTGAGTCACTTTTGCAAGAATTTGTGTTGTTTTTGCATCTTTTTGTGACATTTTTGCATCTTTTTGTGTCTTTTTAAAATAGTTTTAAGTCATTTTTCTAAGAATCTGTTTTTGTTTTTGCATCTTTCAGTAATATTTTTGCATCTTTTTGTCTTTTTAAAAATAGTTTTAGTATTTTTTTTTTGCAAAAATTTGTGTTGTTTTTGCATTTTTTAGTGACATTTTTGCATCTTTTTTGTGACTTTTCAATAGTTTTAAGTCATTTTTGCATCTTTTAGTGATGTTTTGCATCTTTTGTGTCATTTTTTCAGAATTTTGAGTCATTTTTGCATCTTTTTGTGTCATTTTCTAATAGTTTTGAGTCAGTTTTGTGACTCTTTGTGTCGTTCTAAGTGTGTCCTGCTGACAGAAGACGTCTCTGAGTTCTCTCTCCTCCTCCTTCATGTTCTGGTTCCTCAGAGCTGCAGGACTTTATGCTGCAAACAAACGTGAACCTCAGTGAAGAAACAGGAGCAAATAAAATGCCCCAAAACTGCTGCTTGGAGTTCAGAGATTTAAGGATTTTATGTGTCACAAAAAGCAAAACAATAAAATCACGTTTGCGTGTTGTTTATTTATTTATTTATTCGCCGTCGTTGGGCTGTGATTTCTGCAGCTTTACAATCAAAAACAGACGCACAGCTCATGTTTCTGCTTCTCTTCTATGAAATAAAACAGAAATACTTCATTAGAGCAGAAGGAGTGAAGTTAGCGTAACGCAGTACCGTAAAAACATGAAATAAGTAAAAATGTCCTGCGTGAGGAGCTCTACATACAGATGTGGTGACCTGTGGTTAGAAGATTTACAGATGTGATCGTCTGCTCCATCAGTAAAAGGTCTGAAGCACTCCGGCTGCTTATTTTACTAATTGCAGCTCATAAAACAACAACTTTTATTTCCATCTATTAATGTAAAGATGCATTTCTTTTCTCTTCCTCTCAGTCCCACCTTCTGGCAGCTTGAACATTTCTCACCCTTTTCCCTTCATTTCTCTCTTTTTTTTGTCATTTGGCTGCTTCCACGTCTCTTCAGGGACAAAAAACAAGAAGAAATAGGTTCGAGCTCTTCTCACCTCCCGTCCTCCTCCCTTCTGTTACATCAATATTTCATATCTGCTCTTTTCTTTTTTTTTTCCTGCACTTGTGTTGGTGTCCTGTCTCCTCGTTTTTTATTTTTTATTTTATTGTTTTACGTCCGTCTGCAGGGACACAGAAACAAAGAGAAGCTCAGTGTGAGTGTGGCTGGATGCTACCTGCAGCCCAGCATTCACACACAAGGCAGGAAAAACAGCCAATTACGTTAAAACACACCTGAATGCGTGTGCGCTCGCTGATCTGTGCAGTAATAACTCACACACACACACACACACACACACACAGAGTCGCAGGTTAATGCAAACCCGCTGACCTGTAACGCCGCGGCTCTCGTAAACACAGACCAGCGAACGCACAATCCCGTAATCCCCCAAAATCCAATCATAACGGCGGCGCAGACAGGTGCTTAATGAATTAAAGGCTCAATCCCTCATTCGAGCAAGCAAACAAACAAACAAACAAACAAACAAACGAGGCGTCGTCTGTCCTACAAACCTGAAAACGGGCCGAGTGTGAAACCACAAGAAGAAAAACGCTGAAGTGATTTAATATAATCTAAAAAGACGGAGCAGAATATTAACAACGTGGTTTTTTGTTTTAGGGGGAAACAGTAAATGAAGCTGCAGCTTTATCTCAGAGTGCTGCAGACAGTTCCAGATAAAACAACACAAAACGGAGGATAATCAATAAAAACTGAAATACAGTGTGAAGCGACGAGTTAATTAACCGCGGAGCACGAGTCGCCTCCATTGGATTAGAATCGGAGATGCAGATAATAACAGGCCGCTGCAGCCTGAAACACTTGAACATGTCGTCTTTTTATCGCTTCTGCCGCAACCAATGATTGTTCTCCGCCGCCGAGTGATCCATAGCAGAGTTTAAGTCATGCAGGTCGGATAAGAGAAGATATTCCACGGAGGTTTTCCATCACACAGACTGTCCGAAACCACAAAGATTTTCCATTTGTAGTGACAGAAATGGAGAGAAACGGCGAATTCTCTCATTTAAGAAGCAGCAAATGGAGCCTGGATGATGAAACGACATCGATGTGCGTCGATTAACAGACGTCTCATCGATAGAAATAATAAAACTGTGCAGAAGTGTTTGCTAGTTTCACTTACAGCTGGAACCAGGAGTTTACATCCACT